>NW_028281979.1:0-27532 GCF_059751285.1 Brachycentrus maculatus
TGAGGCAAGTTCTTGACAAAAAGTACGAACCCAAAAGCTAAATACTAACAATGCAGTCAATGCAAGAACTCCCTGATATTTGCGTAAAAAAATACAGATAATCGGTTTACTATGGTCAATTCGTAAACAACATTAGACAAGGATTAGGAATTATGCTTTATACAAACGGAAGAGTCTACGAGGGCTTTTGGTCCAATAACTACAAGCACGGCAAGGGATGCGAGAAGTTTGAGAACTAGGCAACATATGAGGGCGAGTATGCAAAAGGAAAGCCTTAAGGATATGGCAGGTACTCTTGGCAAAATGGCGAGGCCTATGAAGGCCAATGGCTCGAAGGAATGAAGGACGGTTCCGGAATTTGGAGGGGCCCTGCAGGAGATTCTTATATTGGTTAGTGGAAGGAAGGCCAAGCAAATGGTTATGGCGTTTATACTTGGGTCAATGGTGATCGATATGAAGGATAATTCATCAAATGCCTCAAGCATGGGGAAGGGATCTAAAAGTTTGCAAATGGTGACTCATATAAAGGCATGTACATTTAAGGAAGACCAGAAGGCGCGGGAGAATATTATTGGTCAGCAGGAAGCTTCTTTAAGGGAACATTTAAAAATGGATTAAGGCAAGGACATGGCCTTTGGAAAAGCGGGCCAGGAAACAGTGATAAATACGAAGGAGAATACGAAAACGATAAAAAGTAAGGCTATGGAGAATTCATATGGGCAAACGGCAACACGTACAAAGGGAACTTCAAAAATGACTTAAGAGAAGGGTATGGTGAAATGTATTGGAATGATAATAAATTTTACAAGGGATAATGGCACTAAGGCATGCAAATGGGCCCTTCTCAATATACCGACTCAACAAACTTCAAAGAGTAGGGGTAGTTCATCGAAAACAATCCTCATGCCGAATAATAAGAATCATAATTAGATCAAGTGGACGAGTAATGCTTAATTCATTCAACAGGGGTGAGCTATAACATGAACTCAGGATTCAATATGAACCAAAATAGCAAAGGGATTAATATTAAGTGTACACCTCGTGAAAGCAGACTATCAAATCAGAGAAGCATGCTCACAGAAAGGAAGTTCAAAATGTCTGTCAATTAAGGGTCGAAAAAGTCACAGAAAAGATTAAATTAGGTGAGTTGGGAAAATGCTTTTCAGTAGTCCGATAATAACTGCGAATTCATTGAATAGAAGCCGTATTTATATCCGAAAAAAAACTACTTGCGAAGCCCATATTATTTACAGAATAATGTGCAAACTCATTATCAGCTGTTCAACTCTCCAGAGCATCCAACTTTGCTCCTACAACAGGAAGCAAACAAAAAATTTCGATCACGTGGTTGCTCCTCAAAAAAATAATCAAGGACTTATCAACAAAACCCGGTGGATAGTGTTCAAAGGAAAACTGAAAGGAATTATTCTTCAGATGGTCAATTTGTTCGCAATCAACCAAGTACGAGTAATAATTATATGTTCGATCTGCCAAACAATATTAATGGCAGTGCGAGGCGAATCTCCACAACTAAAAAGAAGACTTCGAACGATTGCTAGCCAAATTTCAATCACAGTGTTAGATTGAGGAACAACGCAAGCAGTGACTCATGTGCAAGAAAGAAAAACAGAAATCAACACAATGCAGAGCATTGTAGCAACGCAAACCACAATTCTTCTGAAAAAATGATGATGTCATCTGCATTCTTTTTGTATAAGATCAATGGGAAAAATGCAGATATCGAGGGGCATGTCAAGACAAGGAGGGCAGTCAAGACGAGCGGAGGCACAAGGCAGCGAAGAGGAGAAGAGGGCTCATACTACAATCAATAAAAAATCAGGGAGTAGTTTTGATTATTAATAAGAAGGTATCCAATACAATAATTAAAACTAATTGCCGTATTTTAGCCCCAATAAAATGATGTTCTTCTGATTCGAGCTAATCGAATCAATTTTGTACATAAATTTCCTATCTGTTTAAGTAGCTATTTGTAGCTGCTTTTTTTTAGATTCTCGAACATATTTATCTTCTCTAATTAATTTAAAAATTACAAAATTCTCTTGATATTATCTTCTGCATTACTCTGAATAGGTGCATTTCTATATGTCTAGCACATTACGCAATGGCTTTCTGACAAATAGAATCTGTATAACATTAAGCATAGATTAGAATATATATGAAAGCATAATTAACATCAATTTATATTTACTCTATACTTTCAAGGCATTGTTTGTCAGTTAGATATGAGTGTTCAGAAATAACTCAATTGAGTATAATATTGAATATTTAATGATTGGTTCATTTTGATCAAATATGATATCTCACATCCGGAAGTATGCAATCTGTTCCATCCTCCACATTGCCACTCACGCCAATTGCTAATATAGTCCTCCATTTAGGTAGCTACTTCTTGGTCACAATCTCCACAACTTTCTCAACCTTCTAAGGAAGCCTTTTGGCTGATTAGTTGCCATAATTCGTATAGATAGTGGAAGTGCCATATGTAATCATGCTTACTTCGAATTTATAAGTCTTTTCGAAATGATCCTTAAACTATCCAAGCGTCATTGGGCCTTTCACATCGATCTTTTGCCATTTGGTGAACTCTGCAGTTTAAAATATAATTACTTCCTGGAAGGGCTTTGATTGGTCCGCACATGATCGGGTCCATTTATTTATCTGTGATTTCGATGGGTGGTAGCGGGTCGTTGAAAATCCAGAGAGGCAGTGCCAGATTAATAGTCACATTTTTATAGACCTAGGCGCCCTTGTTCTGCAGATACTTAATTATTTCAATGCCGACAGCACCTACAATCATAGCAGTAGTGGTCGCAATCGCAGGGATGATTTTGCCAGCTATCAGCTTCACCTTAAAGTTATCAACTTCATCGATCTTATAGTTTCTTGCTCGCAAATTCGAAACCCCACCCATGAACTCAATATGGAAATTCTTTGGGTCGTCCTTTTCGAACTCAACTATGGTCGGAGCTTCTGACTAATTAGTCTCGGCATCAATCAATTCCTTATACAATCTAGCAATTTAATGTTCATCTTCCTCATTGATTTAAGCAGGCTCGTTTTCTTTTTATTTTTAGTCAACGGCAATTTTGATCTTTTTGGGCGCAAACTTCGTGGGCTGAACATTCTTAGCGATTTGCTTAACGTGCTCGATGTCATGCACCATTGGTAGGTTAAAGACAACTGCGAAAATGTTAGCTGCAGCCTGTATTACTTCAGTCTGAATAGGGTCATTCAAATCTAGTGGAATGACCTTTGGAGTTCTCTTCAGCCCGCTCCAGAATGGCTTGCCTGTTTCTTCGATGATGTGGTCTTCTGGGAAGGCGTTGAGAAGTTGAGCAATTTGATTATGAAACACATCCCAGAATATGCTGACGGCGAGTTCAATGCATTTATCATATGATCGGGATTTATTGGTTTGATACATTTTGAGGAGCATCTCCAATTTGTTGCGAGCGATTGTTGGGTTTTGCTTATTCTGCTTAATGAGAGTATCCAGGTATTATTTCTTATTTTCAAAGAATCTTTTGAGCTCTTGGGATGGCTCAGCGATCATTCCTTCAAAATAATCACGGGCCCACTGGATTGTGTGTTCAATTTGGTAAGGGAAGTTTTTCAAAGTGCATAATGGAATAGTCTATTCTGGGGGGTCGATGATATCGTTATAGCTCTGAGTGAAGTGAGGAATAATGATTTGCGAGTGGCATTTTGTTCCGAGCGTCCCACTTTCAAACAAGGGCTTCTCATACCAAACACATTGGTTATCGACATATTGCCTTGCTTTCACATTATCGACCGCATTGATCACGAAATCTATGGATGTCCAGAACTCATCATTGAAATAGTCTTATGTGTCAGGAGCCACTTTTAGCTTGATAGATTCAAACTTGGAGGAGGTGTTAATTTTGCGTCCGACTTCGCAAGCTGTTTCGCTTTTATTTTTGCCGACGTGCTGCTTTCTGAAGAGGAATTGCCTGTTTAAGTTGCTTATTTCGATATTGTCATCATCGGTACAGAGCACTTTTCCCTTTCCTTCAGTGCTGAATCCCATGAGTGCGAGCATTTTAATGAATTAGCACCCCAGAGCTCCTGCGCCAATCAGGAATGATCTGGAATTCTGGGCTTTCTTCACGAACTAATCTCCAAAGACAATTTGGTAATCGATGTATCGGTTCAATGTCTGAGTTCGTGTGACTCCTTGATCAGGAAGGGCTTCAAAGAACTCATGGTGGAGCCATTGCTTGAGAGGATTATACTTTCCAGTGAGCTTCACAATTTACTGAGTAATGATTCCTCCCCAGAATGAACAGGTGGCTGAAATTTGAGTCTCTGCAAAGAAAGCAACATTGTTCACCAGCTTTTCATCAATTGTCTCAACCTTGAATTATTCTCCTTCGGGGTCCATCTTATTGGTCTGCCATTCCTGGGAGAGAAACAATAATTATTTGGCGTCTTCTGCACTTAATGGCTTTGGTAGTCGGGAATGTTTGGCCCAGAAATCAAACACACCATTCAATATGACATGCAACTGCTCTGGATATCCGAACTTTTACCAACTGCAAATTGGCATTTACTTGGAGTTTGGTGGGTAAGGATATCTGAAGCTCTTTTCAAGGGAATGAAACTTCGTGCTTTCAGGGACTTTAATTTCTGTAGCAATTCCTCCGCCTGTGTGTGGACTAAAAGAGGTAGTATCGCCAATTGTGAAGCTGTGTGGAGATTTAACCAGTATCTTGAATTATTTTCCGTTAATTTCTTCCATGCCCTTCACTTATCTGAATGTGACAGTATCGCCATCATTAAGGCCATGCCTTTTTTCCTCATGCAAGTAGACAGTTGCAACTTACTCTTGGCTGATTCCTGCAATGTGGATGGACTTTGCCTCCTCCCCAGTGGCATCAAAGATTCGGTGGTCTTCTCCGAAATCCACGAAGGTGTAGCCATAGAGGCCCAAGTTTCCTGCCAAGATGAATCCAATGTTCTGGGCTCTGCAGGCTGCGTTGAGTTTAATCAGATACCCCCGATCGTAGTTATCATGAACAACAACACAAGTATAATTTTTAACACTAAAATAATCAAACCATGTACATAGACTCGATGTCATCACTGTCAGTGACATCTATAAGCACATTAGTGTTTAAATCCTTAAGTTGAGAGAGTGATGCGTTGGCACGTGTCACTTGACCGACGTCGCTTTCACTCAGATAGAAGTTCCTCCCGAGGTCGTTGATGGTTACAAGGTTCTTGTCATATAATGTAACCTGCTTGGGGCCTGCGAGGACAAGATTTTTGGCGACTTCGATTCCGACCTATATTAGATAATGTATTTACTCCTGTGACCCCATGGATGAAGACTTTGAGAGTCATGAGCTTGCCTTGGGCTTAGTGCCCATAGACGGCAAGCTGCCTTGATAACGCATTTTGGTCGATTTTTGGTTCTTCTTACATCAAGATATTTAATTAACTATCAATCCTTGGTGTCGATCTGATTTATATCCGGCGCACCTTAATGAAATCTGAGCATACATCTATAATTTGCATCTAACTTCCTGACAATTCAGTAAATCAATTAAACTGCGCGCACCAATCTTTTTGCTATCTGGGAGCCTGTATCCACCATTCATGCTGCATCGTATTATTGCATTTTATATCATAAAGATGGAAAATTTGTCTTTTTTTGTAAGCCTCATGAAATTATATCATTGGTTCGCCTCAAAAAGGAAGTATCATCCAATCTGCGCTATAAAAGTAGTCGATGAGCGCACATAAAGTTATACCAAGCAATAAGCAGCTGTAGCATTAACTGCATATGTAGAAAAGCAGTTTGAATAACATCAAATAAGAGTAAGCAATATAATTTGGAATATAGCACTACTTATGTATTTGCAGTTAGACTATCAATTTTGCATATTCATCATTTTTGGCTGCTGTTGTATCTTCAGGGTGATATCTTCTTCTTGACTCCAATCCCCTGTTTTCATGTTGAAATTGGGAATCTTCATGATGTTTTAGCTATTGTATTGCTAGAACTTATTTTATAAAGTGAGGATGTGTTATTTCGGGATGACAGTAGATTCCTTGTTTTTTGAGAATAACTCAATTAGACCAGATTTATTCAGGCCCTCAAAATCATCGAACGAGTTTATGATAATGTTCTCGATTATGTCCTCATCGACGCCCTTCAATTTTTCGATGTCTTGCAGTATCTTTTCAGGGTTTGCAATTAGACCTGAATCACATGCTTATTCTGCAGGTGCAGTGACAACGGCGTTACAAAATTGATACTCCACTTGGCGCTTACTGAGGATGAAATACTAGATGAACTTCTTGTGGATTTCCGGCTCGGGCTGTTTCTATAATGCCATTTCTTCTCTTTCGTCTTCGGGTATTTTTTGTACTTGTTCATATTGATAGAGATGCTGGATGTAGGCAGCGAGATCTGGTTTGAGGTGGAATGGGAAAGCTAGTGCACATTTATTGTCTTATCGAGTGAGGATCCAATCTCCATTCTTTGTGAATCGATTTCTAAAACCAACAATGAATTTGTGGTCTGAATTTGCGGCACTATCAGGACTATTTTCTTCGAGATATTATTTTAATTCTGGGTGCTGGGTGATGAACTACCTGTGGGGTACTAACAACATTTAAATCCGATTTATAATAGATTAGTTGGCCATAAGCATTACGATATCAAAGGAATAACACATTTTAACAGAGTGTTATTAATGTTTATATCAAAGAATTAACAATCAACGCATATATTGATCAGAGAAATATTCTAAATCATAGATCTTTAATCCTTGTGTCTTTAGTTGCAGTGCTAAAATAGTAGTTATTCCCTCGGGGCCGTTGGTATTGGTCAGGCTGCGGGCGTGAACTTTCATTATTGCCAGCATGATAGCTTCTTTGTTCTCCGAATTCGTTCCTGCCGTTTACAAACCCAGGCTCAACGAACATTGTGAAGAGTGGGTTAAACCCGTGTATAAATCTCTCCATCTAATTAAAGATACCCTCCCCAAGCCTGCCTATATTCTAGTTCGTAAGATCTTCGATGCGGCTATAATTTTACCCGATGTTGTGTAGTGCATGGATGCCCTTCAGTAAGCTGTGCATTTACGGTAGAGAATGCAGTTAATCGATGGCAGCCTGCCTGCCAGGATTCTAATTCAATAGCCTGGTTTCAGTGATTGTCTTGTCGCCATTAATGGTCTTGGTTTATTTGCAGATTGTGTAATTGTGATCATCAGGGTCCGTGTAACAGCTTTTGATGGTGCTCGAAGTTTGCGAATAATATCGAGATTTTCCATTTTGAGTGTCACTAAGCTGTTGTTCGTTGTTGTTTGTGTTGTTGTCTGAGCCAAAGAACCATCCCATGAGTATATATGATTGCCACAATTAATAATTCTAGAATTGTAACAGTCAGTTCGTTATGCAATGACGAGTAGTGCAGAATAATGCAGCAAGTATATTGCCACCCTAAATCGATATGCAACACATGAAACCATGAATATATATCATTTTTATGCCCGTTCTCTCCGGACTACGAGAATGAGATACTTGAATTTTCCCTTCAGTGCTCGCTCGAATGTCGTCCTCCCACTGCTTAGAACTCTTTTCTGGCTTTCTATGTCTGCGTAGAACTATGAATACATATTTTCTTCAGGTTGCCAGCCTCAATTGAGACTGCCCAGTGCATTGAAGGAAATTGGTGGGAGTCCACCGGAGAAACCTCAACTTCGAGTTGCTACAGCTGCTGGAAACTGCTCTCCCCGAAGAAGCCCGCATCTTGACCCCTATTATTTTCTGATTAACACGAATCATACTGACCTCTAACTGCTTTAAGCAAGGCAGAACCATTTTGCGGATGCCTTTGAAGCTGACTATAAAATTTTGGGAGATGGCCAAACGAGCCAGCTCAGGCATATGAACTCTGCACAGGCTTTACAAACTATACAGCTGATTTCCAGAAAGATCCAGTACTCGGCATTTTTACATACTGATGTGCTTAATCATGGCGAGCATTTTGGGCTCCCGATTTTAGTCTTTGTTTAGCATAGAATTACTGAGGTAGATTTCTGCAACCGACCACTATTTAACGTACTTGATCTTGTATTCGAGCTCGTGCTTATACCAGAGCCCCCTTTCTAATTTAATACAGGCATACTAAGTTAGACATAGTTTTCGCCTTTCTTTCGGGGGCTGATCGCCGCAATGAGCTCTGATCTTTCTAAATCAGATAGCTCGAATTCCTTGTTGAATGCTATCGAAACTCCACAGCTATCCAGTGATTCCGTAATGTCTGATGCAATCACCTATTATGATACAGCACAATTTTCATGCATTATAATAACTAATCTTAAGAATATGATAATCATCCTCGCGCTCCTCATGTCTGTCAGAATGAATCAACATTATACTAGTCAATATACTAACAGAAGCAGAATTAACTGGCGAGCACTCTTTTGGATTATTTATCGCTATTTGAGACACCAATATCTTTGCATAAAATGATACAAATTATAACAATGCGATCAGCCAAAAGATATTACTCATATGCTTAATGCCCCCCAATTAAACTAAAACCCTGCTTCAATTCTTCAGTCACCCACTAAAAACCACTAAATGCATAATCTCCAGGCCCAGGGCAATATAATATCAGTATTCCATTAATCCGGCCTCGATACTAGGCGATCATTAAGCCAAACAGAAGCATTGTTATCAAGTTTAACGATGTAGCAGCCCCCGCATTTTATAGCAAGCAGCCCCGCTTTAAAGAGCAATCTGTTAATCAACTTTCAAGCATCCAGGAAATAAAGGAAATGGCATTCAGCAGAGATGTAACAACACACAGCAGTTTCGAACTACTCAATTCTCAGCATTAATGCTTTCATGTCGAGGGCGCGGCAAATCGTCTGAATAGAAGGCCACTGAAAGTGAAAGGAGGCAAATAATATTTGTCTGAAGATAAAGCTGATCGAAAAAAAAGGGAGCCTTCGCAAGGCGAATATAAGGGATCTAAAATATATGAAAGGAGTATTTTTGAGACGCCAGGCTTTTATGACTACTCAAAGTATAAGCCGATAATCGTTTCAGAGTGCAACTCGTGGCAGTTTCGTCGCGCAGTTAGCAAAAGTTTGCTGCCTAAAAATAGCGTTGATACTTCAGGATCTTCTCAGGATGGGATAAATTACTAGATTCATAGTCGTGATCTGTTATATAATAACCACTGATTTTGTGTTTTCCCTTATTTTGGCAATGTTTGATTTATGCGAATATTAAATGAAAACAATAGAGGGTAATGTATCAAGAGCGAGGGAGCAGCGTATACATTTCTTCCGGCCCATACAATGCCCTATTTTTACCTGAACTCTTCTGGTTCATTTCGTCCACAATGAAACAAGAAAGAAGAGTGTCGATTGCGACACTGTAAACACCCGTGAACAGCGTGCCGATTGCGAAAGAGATAATGAAGACGATCTATATATATATATATGTGAGGTACCAGCAGAAGATACAATGGTTCCATGATGTTGCGATGGATGGATTGCTCAAATGTGATTAGAACGTAAAAAGCTGCAGTGGAGCCAGCCGCTATCATTACCCTCCCGACAAACATCATGACTGACCCCACCCCTGAGACTATCAAGTATCTCACCCCATTATTCCATACAATCTAGAACCCATCCTTCGCGGCCATGCAGAAATTCTTCCCCCGCAAAGCAATCTGGATGTACGCAGTCTTATTCAAAAAGCTGATGATCCTTTAGACGCATTTAATGCAGCAGCCTAAACATCTGAGGGCACATGCAATGCATTGATTGGTATTGATCCCACCTGTTTATGCCTGTTTCTTGAATGCGTCAACGATGAATTAGAGGAATTGAACAACTGCGAGAATAAAGGACCCAAATGCCAAACTGCCAAAATGGTATCGAAAAGCCATTAAGAAGCTCCTGCTCACAGGAGAGTCTAGCTGGGAATTAGCAGAGTGATTGTAATACCACATGCAGCAAGAAGAGGAAATCACAAAGATCCCCAAAGCTTGTATTAAGGCATTTGACCATAGAGTGCCGAATATGAAGAAATACAGGCGGAAGAGTTCACCACTGCTATAGCTTTAGACTGAAGTCAGGATTTCATAACTGCCGTCCAGTTTCTGTGATGCGATGAAGTTTGTGGCCGATAGTTCGTAGACCATGGCTACGAGGCACGCAGCCCACATGGCAACCAACACTACTGTGAGAATAGCAGGGACAAAAATGACCTGGCAGACTCTGATCACAAATTTGCCAGCAACTTTGCAGATTGCCACGGCAAGCCTCAGCCTATTACAGCAGCAGATCAGCATGAGGAGTAAAAAAGCTGAGATTCCGAAGCAGATGTACCCATAGACATGATAGTACTCCGAGCCAGGCAGTGAAGGTATTGCCAAAAAGCCCAAACTTTCCTTATTTATCACACCTGCATTGTACAAGAATAGGACGCCCAGCCCAGCAAAGATTAAGATCGAGCCAATACAAGCCACCCAAACAATACATCCAGCCAAACATCTCAGCATGAACATGAAAATGAGTGAGACAACAATCGCAAAGCCGACTCCGCACAGCAGCCACATCCAATTCTATGTTAATCAAATATTACATTTTGAACATCCTCACTCAGTGTTGCGAATTGCCCATTCTGAATTGCCGAAAAGGAGCTGACCACAGAACTGAAAGCATTTTTCAAAACGGGGATGGTTGGCAAGCAAATACGTTTAATTGTTTCGGATGTGCCATAGCCTATAAAGTTAGCATTTACAAGTTTTTAGTCAAAACTGCCTGATTAATTGACTGTGGCATCATACTTGCAAGGTGTTGAGTGTTTTGGATAGCACTCTAATGGGGATAGCTGACTATTCGACCATGTGGGGCACTCTTTGACACATACTCTGTTGTTAAGGCCTTTGATCGGTTGATAAAAATAAAGATAGGGGTATTGCTCGGCCACTCCCGCAACCTCCCCGCATTCGACGCCGTCACCTGCCACTCCTCTAAAAATGTTCTCTGGCTTGCCAGTTGTGTATGCGTGGATTGAAACATACACCATCCCGATGATATTAGCAAGGAAGATCAAACAGCATAGAACATCTCTGCATTATCTGTTTGAAGGATCCAAAGGACCATGCTCGACGTCCTGGAATTCTGGTTTTTCCTCTGTTGCCGGATCTATCACAGCCATTTTTAAAAATATATTATCTAATCAGCAAAGTAGGCTTGAAAATTAATAAGACTATAGACTTAATTTATGAAGTTAGAAGATACACTCCCAGATGCTGCGCATTTTCATATCTATAATAGGTATTAACTGCCAATCAATATAAATTTCTGATACTGATGTATTTGTGCTATTGGGCTGTGTATATGTGTGTAGACTCCTTCATGTTCATTGCCCTCGCATGTGGATGATGATGGGTGGATGAATGAATATTTTTATATACCCTTATATGATCACTGCTCATCTTCTTCGAGCCTTTTCTTGTAGAACTCTCTCTTAATGTCATTCGGAATCTTCGACAAACTCTCTTCTGGGTATAAGGACAGCAGTTTCCAGGCTAAAGCCAATGAGTCGTAAAGCCCTCTTGATTAATACTGGCCTTGACTGATAAACTCACTTTCAAACCTCTTGAGAAACTCTAAATGGGTGTGATCTTCCTCTGTGAGAGCTTCCTCGCCGATGACTGCTTTCATGGCCGCTGTGTCCTTGGCTGCTGCGTAGTTGGCGTACAACTGGTTGGAGACTGGGGCATGGTCAGCTCTATTCTTCTCGATAGCTTTCTTCATGAGCCGGGAAAGAGATGGGAGCACGTTGATTGGGGGGTAGATCTGTTTGTTGTGGAGCTGCCTGTCAATGAATATTTGGCCTTCAGTGATATAGCCAGTGAGATCAGGGATGGGATGAGTAATATCGTCGTTCTGAATGTTAAAATATGATTACGGGCATAGACAAGATAGGGATTTGAGTGATCGAGCCATTTTTGCCATGCACTCTCCCAGCTCTCTCGTAGATTGTCGATAGATCTGTGTAGAGATAGCCGGGGTATGAACGTCGGCCGGGCACTTCCTCTCTGGCTGCCGACACTTCTCTTAGAGAGTCGGCATACGCGCTCATATCGGTCATAATAACCAACACGTGTAGCTCTTTCTCATAGGCCAGATACTCAGCTGTTGTTAAAGCAAGGCGAGGAGTAATAATTCTTTCAATGGTTGGGTCGTTGGCCAAATTCAAAAACAGCACCACTCTTTCCATTGAGCCATTCTGTTCGAAATCAGTCTTGAAGAATCGAGCCACCTCCATGTTCACACCCATTGCAGCAAACACCACGCAAAAGTTCTCTTACGAGTGGTCAGTCACATCTTTTCCTTTAACGAGAGAGGCTTGACGCACAATTTGAGCACCAATTTCGTTGTGGGGCAGACCATTGGCTGAGAAAAGTGGGATCTTTTGCCCTCTGGCGATCGATGTCATGACATCAATTGCCGACACACCTGTTTGTAACATTTCTTCGGGATAAACCCTCTGATATGGGTTAATGGGCTGACCTTGAATATTCAGGAATTTTTCAGCCAAGACAGGTGGGCCTTTATCGATGGGAGTTCCTGAGCCATTAAATGACCGGCCCAACATTTCCTCTGAAATTGCCATCTCCATGGTTTGGCCAGTAAACTCGCAGTGAGTATAGAGGTTATCGATTCCTGATGTGCCCTAGAAGATCTGGACAACCGCCCTTTTTCCTGAAATTTCGAGCACTTGTCCTTTTCTTACTGAGCCATCCCCGAGACACACGTTGACAATTTCTGCGAATTTGGGGAACTTAACATTATCAAGAATGACCAAGGGCCCATCAACTTTCACAACGGTCCGATAATCGATCCTGGGAGTGATGTTGTAGTCTCTGGTGACTGCCTGCATGTTGGCATTGAAAGCAGATACGCTCATTGCTCAAAGATATTAATATCACAATCAATCAGAATCATCAATCGTGTATTTTAATTACCACCCCAAATAAATATAAAATGCAATTTGATCCCTCTTTCACATCAAATCGCCATATAAACTGTCCCTGAATCTCCATCATTCAAGGATAGGCCACTATGGCAATGATCATATCAATATTTAATTGCCTGTAGTATTCTCACACAATCGATATGCTGATCAATGCTGGTCAATTGTTCAATGAGGCCAAGAGCATGCCCACAATGCGGGTCATGAATATATCGTATTCCTATCGGTTGATGAATGATTATTATTTGCCCTGGTTGAATTCCTCGAAGACCATATACTTCTCAGAGGTGCTGGGGGGAGTAATTTCTGCCTCATTCGAAATGTAGTCCAGAATCTACAACAGCGACAGAGTTACTTCACAAAAGTATTACAGGTCAATGACTGTTTAGTTTCTCTCCTTTTGGGAGAGTTCCTTGACCCTCGAAGGCGCCTTCTTCACAATTTCCCCAAACCACTCTTTGTTCTTGGCGAGTTTCTTCAGTTCGGTCATCACCCAATGTGCTGTCCAATAATTAATGTTGACCACGATCAATAATATTGAATATCTATGAATGAATGTTATAACTATGAATGAATGGAGATACGTATAAAATATTGATTGGATATTTGATCGAACAGAGAACAGTGCTCAATAAACTCAGTTCCATCATTATCCAATCTAATCTGTTCGAGCAGGGCTCTCTCACTCCGGCTGCCCTGAATATTGTCTGCATGGTGGACACTGTGGCTGCAACCAAGCCACATTCCTGCATCTTATCGCATCCTATCGCATCTGCCGCATCCTACTAGATCCTACACACCTACCGCCCTATCATCAGCTCTCCGACCATACATCTTGGCTATGGCTGCTCTTCAGCACTATCACTAGTGCTTCTAACTGTCTCCTCCTCGGATTGATAGCATGAGGTATTTATGAGTATGGGAGTGCTTCATTGGGTTAAGATTGCTGCATAGAGTTGCCAGCATAATTGATGGAATTTGGAGCCATATCGAGGTTTGCCACAGACCCTAGGCTTACCGATGCCCAGCCATTGATGAATTTATCTCTGCCAGATGAAGTTGATCAATGTGGGCAACTAAAATATCAATAATCAGCTCATTATTTATTCATTTTATATCAAATGCCCATCCACTATTTGTCATCACATATTTCAATTCTCGAATTAATTAATCGTCTTTATACTCCATTCCATTCATATAATTTAAAAAATATTCAAATAAAAAGCAGCCATGCACATCGCCGTTATATCGGCCTTAGTTTCAAAGCAATATAATATGCAAATGGCTTACTTATTCGTTCATATAATACCCGGCCAGCATTAAACTGGGGAAGTTCTCAAAGTAATAATTTTATGGATGATTTTTGTATATTGTAATCTCATCATAAATTATACAACTATCTGTTCGTCCTTATAATATATTCGAATTGTAATGATCAAAATAGAGCCTGCGTCTGAAGGGCTTGTAACTGAAGCCGCCAAGCCTGAAACCCCGAAGCCTACAACTTTCAAATCTCTAAATGCTGAGAAAAGGGTAAAAAATTTAGTCTTAAGGTTTGGTTCGGTATCAAACTGCTTCCATTATTCGCCAATATTTTTATAGCACAGGAATACGAAACTTTTTGGAAGGCAATTTTCTTGGGAGTATCAGTGCTGTCGGCAGTGCTCCTAAAAAAGGTCTACATGTTCCAAACTATGCCTGAATTTTAAAATATTAAGGAAGGAAACATCATGGATATGATCACGATTTCCCTTCCCTTCGCATTCGTTTTCTCGGTAACATTCTTGTGACTTAGTTATTTGATTGGGGCGTTCACTATTTCTTGGATGATTTTTGCCTGAGGAGGGTTCTCACTGAGGAAAGATATGAAGGCGCCGCTCGGCAAAAAAGAGCCTACACAATAGTAAAATGGGGTTACTCTCTCATCTATTATTTCTTCAGCTCTATCGCAGCCTATCTCATTCTGAAGGACTCGACCTATTTTCCAACTTGGCTCGGTGGAACGGGTTCCTGCCTAAATTTGTTCGTTAATGCTCCTCACATTTCGGAAGCGACTGAAGCGATGAAGCTGTTCTACCTGCTGCAATTAGGCAAACACTTCAGTCGCCTCTTTTCGCACATGTTCATCAGATCGGAAGGCAACTTTTACGAGTATGCTTTGCATCACGCCTTATCGACATTTTTAATATTCTTCTCATATTTGACAAATATGTGGATCATCGGGACGATGGTTTTACTCTGCACTGATTTCAGCGACTTCTTCCTGATCAGCTGCCGTGCTTATAAGGTACATTAATTTTTATGCAGGATGTTAAATTCTGTTACAAGCCTTTCCTGAAGCTCATCTATGTATTCGGGGCTGGGTTTTGGGTCTCTTGCAGGCTCATCATATTTCCCATCTGCTGTGTCTATCCCGCCTTATTTACAGTCCATTCTGTAGCTGCGCAGTACCTAGACGAGGCCGGGATGATGGTCATGCAAATTCCTTACTATTCAATGGGCTTCATGTTGCTGATGCTGTTGGTGCTGCAAATATTCTGGACTTACTACATTGTGCAGTCATTTGTATCTGTAAATGTCACGGCCAAGGTCAATCACAACTACGACTGAGAATGAGAATAAGAATAAGCCGGCTTTGATATTCGCTGGAATAATTAAATTATCGTTATTATTGTATTATTGTAATTATTTTGTGCAGACTACCAGTTTTTAGGGAAATAAGGACTAAAAAAACAATAATTAGGTATTATACATAAATATGAGAAATTATGCAACCAATGAAAAGAAAAAAAAAATTAGGCAAAGCAGGAGGCCAAGCATGCATCTGGAGAGACTAATGAAAAGGCTATTTAGATTAGACGAGATAATTATTGTGTTATTGCATTCTTGTACTATTTTATTATTGCATGATTGCATTATTGTAAATAATAATTTTATTCAGGCTTTATTGAGATTATTTAATTCATAGAAAAATCTTCTCATCAAGCAAAATGACACGTAAATGAAGTCAATGAAGATGGCGCATCTCTCATAGTTAGAAAATATACTTTCTATAATATAACATAATCAGACAATTATGTTAAATATGAAACTAAATGCCTTCTTATTAAATAAACTCTATTTGTTGGAACTAGCTTGAAACCGCTATAGAATGTAAAATTAACGATATAATATGTGAGCAATTTTCATCTTTTTGTTGTGGTGAGTTCTCCTGTTTTTCTTTTATCGAAGTTTGCAAGGGAGTGGGGTCTCTCTTTCTGGGAGAGAAGCCTTTGCTTGGGGAAGCCAAAGAGTTCATGCTTCGCCGTATTTGTCCTCATGAATGGCTTGGTGTACATTTTTTACCTGATCCTCTCTACTTTGGCAATGTCACTTTCATATAAGAAGGGGATTTGGTTGTCCTTGCCCTTGCAGTCATACTTGATAAACTCCTTGCCCACGGCTGGTATTTTGATTCCCTTAAAATCTACAATATGAGAAATGGTACTTTTCGGGTACTGGTAGGACCTTTTGGACAAGTTCATGCGATAAATTTCCCAGTTGTCCAAGTCTCCTATGGGCAGTCTCTTCACTTATTGATCTTTCTCATGGAAATAACCGGCTGCCCGCCAAGGATGCCGGTACTATTTTTCCATTTAGGACCTTAACTCAGTTTGGGAATTCATCGACGGCAGAGTCAAATGCGACTCCTTCGCTGTATGATGCTTGTTCATGGAGAATGCCATTGTATTTTACGAATGCGATTTGATATTCTTAATCCTGTCATCGAAATAGCTTGTATTGCTCTTGAGGTTGGCTGCCGACTTTTAATTGGTGGCTGCCGATTTTTAATTGGTGGCTGCTTTCACGGTATAGATATTCTGAAGATGATCCAATAGATTTGTAACGGCTGTGTGAGGATGGTTTTTCATGATTGTGGCTGAATGAGGTGCGATATGCTTATTTGAATTGGCAATTGGGTGTTTGAGGAGTAACGAGAGTGAATAGGGTCCCTAAATGACTCAAGCGAGCGTTATGGATCGAAATATTATACTTTAAATGCACGACTTCTTAATTTTCCAATAAATATATTTATTAGCACATAGAGTTTATTTATATTCATGTGGCCTATGGCTGGCCCACTTAATAATAAAAAGGGGTAATAATAATAATGATAGATGAACCATAATAGAAATAATAGGATCTTGCATCTATTATAAATTGAAGTTTATTTATGTTCGGCAAATTGCACGGCTATCTGAGTTATATTGGGTGGTTTCTGCTGATTCATATCGCCATTTGGTCCCTTCACTTTAAGCATAAAAAATATTCGATGTATGTCCACATCGCATGTATGTCGCTCATGTCATTCATCGTCTCGATTGCAATCACCATACAGCTAGTCAAGACAAACTTGTAGATCTGGGGCAGCATCCATCACACACCAGGGTTTATCCTGCTTTGTCTGATCCCATTCATACTGGTATCAGGATCGATAGTGAAATACTCCCATAGCTCCCCTGATACTAAACCCTAAAAAGTATCACATAACAACTTAATGCACTCAATTTTTGGCTGGGTTGTGATCATCCTTTCGAGGGTCCCCTTGTACACTGGGTTCAGTCTGCCCTATCAGTCTCCCTCGGTTGTGTTCCTAATTATAGATTTCTTGTCATTCGCTGTTTACTTCTACAAGAAGTTAAGACCAGTCACGATATCCTCCGCTTTTGTCAGATTCAACTACGGCAATTCCTACATCAAAGAGATCTGCTCCGAAGACAGTTTAAAAGCGTATGGAGGCAATTACTTCATATTTGCCGGTCATGTGTACTTAATTGACCATATCCTCGGCTCCCATCCAGGAGGATGGAAGCTTATTGACCAAATCCGAAGGAGAGAAATCGATCGGTTCATTTACGGCATGGAGACTGTCGAAATATACTCCTCTTCCGATAAACCTTACCCTCATCCGCTTCGGAGCTTGGAGTTGGCAGGCGCTCCAATTGCCAAATTAACCACGACCTGCATGTTTTCATCGATGATCATTTTAAACTCAGTCGCTTTACACGAGACCCATAAACTTAGCTTTTACTCCAATGTGTATGTGGTATACCTAGAAAGCATGCTTGCTCCATTCAATTTTGAAGGTTATTCAAACATTTCTCAAATCGGACAATACTATGCGCTCACTGCTAACCATTAAATTACAAGACTCTACTCTGCTGTGAACTTCTTGCAGAAGCGAAACTTAGCCATTCTGTTCTCAATTGCAAAGGAGATGAAGGCAAATTATGCGTAAAGTGAAGAAGGAGAAGTGTCTGAATCGATGTTCGATACGGACAATAACAATATTTAAGGAAAGTAATAGAAGGGCTCATTAGTGCCTCTTCTGATCAAAAAATATGCTAATGGGGCGTTCACAAACAAATACATCGACATAAAGATGAAAGTGAATCTCACACTAAGTGAAGCAAGAGGCTTAGGCATTTCATTAGCAAATGCAAGACCTGGCAAGGTTGTAATACTCGCTGCGGGGACTGGGATCTACCCATTTAGTGACCTGATCGATCTGCTCTATAAGGATATGCTGATTAAGCAAGGCCACTCCCTTGCTGAAACTTTATTGAAGAATGATCCTTTGCTCTCGAATCGGCCCTTCTAATCCTTCGAATTCCATCTTTATTATGCGGTTGAGAAGCTCAAGTAAATTCACCCGATAACTCTGTATCAGTGCAGAAAACTGGATAAAAAAAAAGCCATGAAGTGCATCTTCAAAATAAAGAAGAGGAGCCAGAAAGTCAGGAAAGGTCACAGCATATAAATTACAGAGAAGAGATTCTAAAGCTTCGTAGAGCTATTCGCCAATGACCCAGAACTGTCGAAGATTCTGATATGTGGGCCTGGCAGATTCACCAAATCAATCATGAATGAACTATCAAGATTTTAGCTTGATCCGCGCCGGTTCAAGATTATATGATTGTATGATGGTTATGTTTAGGATTATCTATGCAGCATCACATAAACATGAGATAATTAATATTTGCGACTCGCCTGGATATAGTCTGCATATCACCTGCATATAGTCTGCATATAGTCTGCATATTATCTGCATATTGCCATGATATCATCTGCATATTGTCTGCTAATTAGCTCGAGACGATCTTATTATAATTATTGGTTTATTCGAGAATGCAGGCAAAGCCAGAGGAAGTAACACTGATTGTCAGAGATAAATAATACAAAATCGAAGCCATCTCGCACTTCAAAATATCCTCGCTGATAGATTTACTTGTGTGTTCAGGGTTCTTTCCTGCCTCGGCTGATATCAAGTGCATCACCTTGCAATTCAAACTTAGTGAGATGGAGCAGTTCAAGGACATTAGCCCCGCAAGTGCAGAAATGACCATAGCGCAGTTCTGTCAATCATTTGGCACTCAAAGTATTTAGCATTTAGTGATCTGGGCTAATGACTCCAAATAGGAGAAGAAGTAGAGTGTATTGCAAAAGTTAAAGAACTCCAGACAATCCAGAAATTAGAACATTGAAACCCAAATTTATGAAGGTAGTGAGCCAAATTTATATGTCTAAATGCAGAAACCACATTTGAACTCCAAATCTAATTAAGATAATGAACCAACAAGTTAGCCATCCCCATCTGGGATGCTGCAGAAAGTTTGGGACCAAATATCCGACAATAAACCAGTATAATAGTCAAAACTGATGTTACCCGATATGCCCATAAGCCTGACCTCGGATGCTTCATAGCTATACTTGGCCCTGCAATAGCGAGACCTCTTTCGGAATACAATCATTAAAATATATGACCAATTAAAAAAACCCAAAATATTATAACCTCTGCAGCCCAACATCTAATAGATGAGCTAGTAAATCATAGATCTAATAAATGAGTCTTAATCTTAACTATCCTCATCTTTGGCATAAAATGACGCGCTGCATGCAAACTTAAAACTGAAAAACAGTAAGCTCAAAGATATTTCGTAAGAACTATAAAGAGTGAAGAAAATAGTTTCTATCCTCCCTCTGCAGTGTGAAACAATCAAATGTGGCTTGGTTTGCGCTGAGACTCTTTACCTGCAGGAAATACTATTATCGAAGAACAGGACAGTCAAGAATGTGGAGTTGTGCTTGAATATCCGAAATGTGAATATTATGAAATATTAAATCTTCGAAGCCTGCATCAAATCATTTGCGAATAATAACAATCTCCTATGTATTTTCTCGTTTGACCTATTTAAGGTCGCAGTCTTCAGCAGCAGGGGAATTTGTACTAGCGAGGATAAGATAAGTTTCTTATAGCCAAAAAAGGGTTCGAATAAAGGGTCAAACAAAGAATTAGGGACTGACGATTACAATTTCATCAGTGAACTCACGACAAAACAGTTTTACCCCATTTAAAAAGATCCCGTTGAGGCCGATACAAATGGCGGGATAAACTTGGAGCTCATCAAAATAGAGCAGAAAAGAATCATAATTCACAAAGAAGTCTTCGCAGTTCTTTATGGAATAATGAACAAGTCCATATAAATTAAATTCAATTTCAGAGGAACGGACTCAGTAAATAAAAAATTTGCCAGCTTTGCTGATATGTTTAAAAACAAGTCTCTCTCTTTGCGAGCATTCGAGCTGCTGATTGTTAATTTCGATCATTGAATTACTAACCTTGTATTAAAAATAATTATATTCGATCAGAGTCCTTCCATTGACATCCACTTTGCATGTCCCGTGTAGTTTATTTTATATACTTATTCTTGGTTCGGAGTGCTGATATTTGAGGCCCTATCTGACCCCGTTCGAAATGTTCGAGTAGTGCTCAAAGCTTTATTTCGGCCTGATAGCGATAACTATCTTTTGTTTGTTTCTCTTAATTTGTCAAGAGGAAGACTGGGTATGCTTTTTTAGACAACTTTGGAGCCTCTGTCAGTCTGTAATAGTTCCTACAACTCCACACCGTTGAACTTGTGGCCTTTAATGTGCCTTTGTAATATTTTGTTATTGTTGCGTAAGCTCATTTCCCAGAAGTTGACGACAAAATTGTTAATAATATCTTGCTTGTCCTGGTTGGGATGTATATACACTCCTTTGACGTTATTCTAAAGCAAACTTTGGTCGTTTGGCTTCCTCAAAGTTTTTTTTTTATACTTCTCGCTCTCTGAGTCCCAGAACTATTTATACTCTCGATAACGGTTGAGCTGCTTTGACTCTTTCATGATTGTATGTCTCTGTTCGTCGGTAATCTTCGATAGGATTGTCTGTCTATTAATTGTACTGTTCATGTTCGTATCGCGCCCAGTGTTGAGCATCACCATTTCTGTCCTTGAGATCGAGGGGTTGGTGATAGGGGACTCAACAAACTTATCTTTAAATTACTTGGAACCTACGACCTCATAGGATCTGCCCCGAATCTTGGCAATCGTCGGAAGAACTTCCATATTCTTGAAGGAATCAAATATATTCCTCTCTCCGGATGTATTAGTAGCCTGAGGCGCTGGTCGAGCAAGCAGTCTTGTCTGGTTTTACTCCATTATCTCCTGCATCGGTCAACTAATTTTATTGAATGAATATGAACTTATAATCATAATTATATCTGATTTATGTGAAGATGTCGTCAATTTAATAGCTGCAAGATGCATTAGTTATTCTTGCAACCGATAATCGACTATGCTATTCTCGCAACGAACAATAACTACAATGCAATATATTCATGATCATTTATCCTTAAAAATTTATGGGATGGGGCCTTCGCCATTGATGCTGCAACCTGCGCTATGGAGAAGAGCAACAGCAGGGTAAATTGGACCTTTTTTGAGGAACGCATCTTGGAACCCTTTCCCCATATACTCCCCGTTCAAACTGAAATGTAGAGACCCGTTGTCCATGTTCACATATATGCCAAGGATTCCACTTTTTTTAAATCTTTTCCCGAAGGGCTCTCCTGTTGCATTAGATCCGTGACGTAATTGGGCTAATCCATAGAAGGCATAGCCAAAAGGATGGTCACAAAAAGCTGTGTTGAAATCGAAAGTGGGTGAAGTGCTGATTCCAATTTTGAGTTCGTTTTCCGTCCGACTGTCAGCAATGATTTCCCAATAGTGGCAGCCAGAAGTAAAGCACTATGTCCCAACAACAGACCTAAAGACATAAGACTCCTATTTTAAATAGACTGCTTTTTATTCGTTACTAAACTGAAGATTTAGCCCGCAACTAGCCGATTTCCATTTCAAGTTCAACTTTCCACTTGTAGCAGGCTTGTTGATTACTACCGTGGGCTTGAATTTCAAGAGGATATCATACATTTTCTTCTGGTCGCCTTTAGTTTATCTAAGATTCAGCAATCATTTACATTATTTTGGCAAGAAGCTAACATTTCTCAGAGCAGACAGGCTTTGCACACTTGAACTATTTGTTCTCAAATCCTTCACATTCTGCTGCAAATTCACACTTGATTCTTCCACAAGTCTCATTATGTTTCCCAATTGTGCCGAGCTTCAGTTACTTGTTGCATTTATCGCATTTTATGTCCAGGTCTTGGTAGATATTGATTAGGGCCTTGGCTGCCATTGGCTGAATAGAATTTCCGGCACATCCGAACTTGCAAATACTAAATCAGAAGCAAAATACTTGTTAAGTCTTTTCCACTCGTCAATGCATTCCGAGCAGAACAAATTGCCGCATGCTGAGCACTATTTGGGGTTTTTGACAACTGCTGAGCAAATGGGACAGTCAAAAATTTATCCTTGAAGATTCAGAAATCTCTTTTTATCGTATCCAGGCATGCCTATTTTGTTGACCGAAGTTAATCAAATATTATATATAAGACGATATACTAAGAGACGATATTACTTATTATATGCTCAATGAGTCGACCGAATCCCAATATATATAGAGGAGTTATCTAATCAGTATACAAATCAAACTGTAAACTAATCATCGACCCAGTTGCCAATCATGAGAACTCCGTCATGTCCGTCGAAGCGGCCTTTTCCATTCTTTTTGCCATTCCTCCAACTTCCTTCAAAAACATCTCCATTCTCCGATCTGTAAACCCCATGACCATGAAACTAATCTCTGCAGAACATTCCTTCGTATTTGTTTTTATTCGGGAAGAGCAGAATGCCAATTCCATGTTTCATGCCGCTGCTCCAATCTCCCTCATATTCGGCTCCTGAAGCAAAGTAATAGTGACCGTAACCATGGATTTAATCTTCAATGAAGCATCCATCATACTTATCTCCTGAGCTATATAAATATGTCCCCCATCCAGATTTTTCTTCGCCCGACACTTCCCCGACATACGAATCACCATTGCTATACTCAATTTTGTATTTATTCGTGCCATCGATAATACATCTGCTCACCTCCTTTAGCCCTTCCTCTTACTCGCCAGAACAAGTCGCAATGTCTTGCTCCTCCGCTTAATTTCCCTCGACATTCCCCTCATTCCTTTTCTATTCGACGGCTACGGTTATTTGAGCCAGCTGCTAGACCACAAGTGCCTAAAGATCGATCTATTATTGCTATTATAGCTTCGCACCCTCTTCGAGATATTTCGAAACATTTTAAGTGTCTTCGCATGAGAGTTACGAGTTAAGTTACGCAATTGGTTACTATTCACACTTCGATTTGAGCATTTGTTTGGACTGTGGCGCATACACGTTTGATTCTCCCTATTTAGTGAAATAGTCTTTGGCAAATTACTGGAACTACTCCTCCCCAATTTCGTCCCTCAGTCTTTATATTTAGCGATCCAGATAGTCCTCTCCTTGGCCCGACATGAGCATCTATAGGAAATCATCGCCTGGGTTATTGAACATGGCTCTATATTAATAATTCAAATGTATTGGTATAACATCACAAAGGCTCTTCCATCCAAGAGTATATATTCCGATTATCAGCACAAATATAATAGGACAATGATGATGATAGGACAATGATATGACACGATATGCCTATGGAAGGAGCGATCATAAGTAGATTGTTCTTTGCATTGAGGGAAACTTTAATTCGAAGATCTTATCGCAAAGGTCATTAATTCGATTTGATGCTTATCGTAGACTTTTGAACTCGCTTTGTGTGATTGGCATATTCTTAAAAACCACTGAAAATCTAATATGATTGAATATTGCGGATGGCGATATCTGAGAACTTGCAAAGCACTAATCGTAAAATGCCTAACCTGGCTTCCCGAGATGATGAGGAGTATCGTGGATCAAATCTGCCAATAGACTATCTGTAAGTTTGACTGATTTCTGGAAATTCATAGTCTGCCCTGCCTTTGGTTAAATACCTCAATTATAACTATTTCAATAACTCTTAAATTCTATATATTGAACGAAGGCCTGTCCTAAACATAATCAAAACATGAAAAACTGATCAATTAATTGTGCGGCCATATAGTGATTGCCTATAGTGATTGGCTATAGTAAAATTGATATAGTGATTGGCTATAGTAAAATTGATATAATGATTGGCTCTAGTAAAATGGATATAGAGATCGATAAGAGTCTAAAAGATATTTAATTTAAGCACAAATCTTGACATTCTTTAAAATTTACAACAGAGAAATAATGCCCCTAACCAAGGAGAGAGCAGAACAGAGATACAGTGTTATCAAACAACACTCTATCGTCTACAATTTCCACATTGCACTTGAAGAAGGCACACACTATTCAGGAATCAGTGAGCTTGAATTCGATCTCATTGAAGTGCCCCATCAACTTCATGTTGATTTTACAATTCAATAAGTATCCAAGGTTATCATCAATGGGTCAGAAGTTGAGCTCAAAAGCGAAGACGGTTTCATTCTGTTGGACGTCACTAAGCTGAAAATTGGTGCAAACCATGTTCTGATCAGATATCGTAATCAGTACAACAATGATGGCAGTGGATGCGTCAGTTTTATCGATGTTGACACCAAACAATATTTGTATACCCAATTTGAACCGTATGCAGCGAACAGAGTCTTTCCCTTATTCGATCAGCCTGACTTAAAAGCCAAAATGAATTTAAACATTCTGAGCCCTGCTTGCTGGAAAATGATTCTATCAAATGAAACGGCGACAGTTAATATGAAGCCATTCCATGCGGAATAGTACTTGGCCAACGCTAAAATCATAAACAAGGCTGCAGTCGCTGATTTCATCGGAAACCACGAAGGAAAAATGACTATTTTCCCATAAACCAAGCTGCTGTCGACGTACTTGTTTTGCTTTGTGGCCGGAGAGTATGTGGAGCTCAAACTCGAGTAAACATATAATGTAAATAATTTTTAATCTTAGGGAATCCCAATGTCTCTCTTCTGCATTGAATCACTCATCGAGCATCTGAAAGTGCTAGCCCCCTTCATTTTCGAAATAACGATCGAGTCGATGAAATTCTTCGAGGAGTTCTTCGGGTATAAGTTTATCTGGAACAAGTACGACCAAATATTCGCACACTAGTATAAATGGGGCGCGATGGAGAATGCAGGTATTGTGACATTCAACGACTTATACATCTGGAAATAGAAAGTGTCAACTGAGAAAATGCTTTCTTTCGCGAACACCATTTCTCATGAACTAGCACATCATTGGTTCGGGAATCTCGTCACGATGAAGTGGTGGGATGATTTATGGCTCAATGAAAGCTTCGCGGATTTCATCAGTCATTTCTGTCTAGAAAAAATCAAGAAGAATGTAAAGACTATTGACTATGAGTCAAGTATGGCTTCATTCACCAACAGGAAAGGCTGGGGGTATCACGAAGACCAGATGATTACGACACACCCCATTCGATGTGAAGTTGCAAACACAACAGTCGCTGAGTCCATATTCGATGGGATTACCTATTCTAAAGGAGCTGCGACAATGCAGCAGCTGCTCTTCATTATGGAGGAGTAAAACTTCTCCAAATCCCTAAGCCGCTATTTCCATAAATATGAGTTCAGCAACGCCACACTTTAGGACTTCATCACAGAGTTGAAAGAGAATTTCCATTTCAAAGATTTCACTCTTGATGAGTGGAGAGTGTTCTGGCTCGAAAGAGCCTCGCTTAATATCATTGAGCCACATTGGAACCCGGAAGATAAAACTCCGGAGGCGAAAATTACTGTGAAAATGAGTCCATTGACCGAAACTCATCCAACAATGAGGCCGCACAAAATAAAAGTTGCCCTTTTCAAGGCGAACTTCGAAGTGGACACAGTGACTGCACTATTGCTCCCCAAATAGATCAACGAAATCCTTTACGATGGAACAAAAGGATACAAAGCAATACTCCTCAATTACGAAGACCACAGTTTTGTCAAGAATAACCTCGATGCCGTTTCTCGGGAGTTCTTCTCAAATAACCTTGCGAAGATTAGCGACATTCTTACTCGCACTCAGATTTGGAAGAGCTTCTGGGAAATGGTTAAAGATGCGAAGATAACTTCAGAATAATTCCTGCACTTCGTCATCAAGAACTTAGGGAATGAGAAATCGGATAGCATTTTCGAACGACAATTCGATTTAGTTCAGGCTTCAATTTCGAATTTCACTCCCATCCCACACAGAATCCGATTGGCTGACGAGGCATTCAAGCTAGTTCTTGACTTAATTGGGTCGACACCTGCTGATCGATAAAACAGAATTGTCATCTTGAAGAGCAAGTTACCGAATTTCGCATTTAGTGATACCAATAAGCATCTCTTACTGAAATGGAGAGAAGGAACTTTCGAGCCCCTCAAAGACCACAAAATGACAGAAAGACAATAATGGAGTTCCATACTCACAGCATTCACTTTGAAGGATCTAACCGATGAACAAAAGTAGGGCTTATTCAAAAGCCAAAACGAAAAGGATCAAAGTGATGTCGCCAAATTGCATCGCCGGACTTGTGACGCGCTGAAATGCAATCAGTAGAAATTCATTGAGATTTACGAATCGTTTAAAAGTCCAGAATAATCGAAGAATACTTCAATCACAATTAAATCGTCGATTGTAAAGGGCTGGAATCATATGAATCACATTGAGAAACTGAAAGAACTGAAGCAACAATACTTTAAGGATATTTAAGTTTTGGCAACAACCAAACTGGATATCGACCACTTTTAGTTCTTTGTGAGCCATGCAGAGCCCATTGATGACGATCTCGATGGCACAATTTCCGGGTATCAAGGTGTGAAGATCGAAGGTGACAAGTTCGATAAAATCAACAGGTAAATCCTGAAAAAAATTGACGATTTGCAGCGCAGGAGGAAAGCCTACCTTCTATTCAATACGAAAAGCAAGTTATGATCATCCACAAATACGATGTGAACAAAAACAAATATACAAATATAGATATTATCAACATAAACGATAGGATAATTATAATAATTAACTTCGATTATAAATCATTAATTATCTCTCTTGGCATCTCTGGGGTTGGGGTTGGGGTTGGGGTTGGGGTTGGGGTTGGGGTTGGGGTTGGGGTTGGGGTTGGGGTTGGGGTTGGGTTGGGGTTGGGGTTGGGA
>NW_028281980.1:0-10000 GCF_059751285.1 Brachycentrus maculatus
TAAATGGCTACTCCACCTGATGAGACATCTACAAAATTTACTTACCGCAAATGCAACGAAGATAAAAAAAAACACAAGTTACACATATCTATGAAAAAACATATTAACTGTTTCATTCATCTGTTTGGAATATCTATGACTTTGCATATTCATATTCTTATTCCATATTTAAAAACACCTTTATTTGAAATAAAGAGGAAGGTACTGACTACAACGTTATTCTCGAAAAATGATTGCCATATTAATGAATGTTAAAAGTGCGTATTTATTTGAATTCTTGTATTCAATTCGACAAAAAAGCTAAACCGAATAGAGAATGTTTGCATGTATAACAGTTGTATGGGCAATGGAGCGGGTAATTTTTATCTCTTTAAAACACATTTAACATATCTATTAGTATTCGGTTGGCAGCACTGAGCACCCAGCTTAGAATAAAATTTAAACTGTATCTGCAATAGCTCTCGAAGATGCTTTAAAGCGATAGTCATTTCAAAAACTTTATTACCTTATTAGTAACTAACTAACCATCACACCGTTTGTCCGCAGGGGCAGGCAGAAATAATAGAATGCCACACCACTTTGTCTTTGCAAACATTCTTCCCCACTTCCACATTGACGCATCTCCTCATACTGAGTATACATTTTTACTAAAGGTACAAACCTTACAAATGTCGTCAACGAATATGTAAGTCAACTATTTTCAAATTAAACTAATTTTAATGTATATTTAGCTGTGGTTTTAACATAATTGGGGGCAGAACTGTACATACCAAAATGTAGTTATTATTTTATTATAAAGAATGTGTTTTTCTCATTTATTTCTTTTAAATATGCTTCTTATGCCTATTTATTATACCTGTTTATTGTTTTTATATTTTGCCATGTATTAGTTTTGGTTATTTTAAAAAACCTTTTTTATTACTTTATTATTTGTGTTCCAGTCTTGTTAACCTTAATCCCATGCTCAAAATGAGAAATATAAATTACTCATCGGGAATATTATATGTATATCGTAGCCGTACAGGAGTAAGTGACCAACTAACAAAACGTAAAATGTTCAGGAGGGCCATTTAAGTCACTTTTGCTTGGCAAGAAAATAAACACCAATGCAGTTAGTCATTTTCACCAAGTCAATATATTATACTTCCAAGTTTAAAATCCTTCAGGATTTTGTTCAGGGCAATATTAAGCTAGTAAGATATCAAATAGTCAATGATCACGTTTTTGTAAAACAATGCACTTGGTCACTTTCTCCTGTATGACAACGATATATGACTTATGCATGTAATATGTTTTGAAAAATTAATAAATAAATAATAATTAAGAAGTACATACCAATATAGCTGCTGCAAAATGTATTCGGTAAGGCACCAAATAATCCCAAAATTTCTTCCAATCAAAGAATTGTTGTTCTTCTCGATAATCTTTTTTAAGGGTAAATGATCTAGTATTTGGAGCCTGCTTGCATTGTACTATCCAATTATTTCTAATTATATTCAAGATAGTTCCGGTGCATAGTCCAACACCTACTTTTACTGATGGTCTAAATATATTTTCAAATCCTCTATTGACAGCATCCTCGGAATGTTTTGTAACGACATTACGAATTGTATTATAGCACACCAAACTTTGTTTTGGTGACTGCAAAGATCTCCATCCATTTTTAAAGCTGTTGAAATGACTAAAACATAATAAAATATTATTTTAACACTTAAACTGACCTGTTAACACTTAAAGTTCCCAAGCTGTACAAAGAATAAAAATAAAAATAAAGTTTAATTTAGAAAATTCACTAAATTTGATCATTATGTAAACGTGAGAGTGACATTCGGAGGTTATTATTTACAGAATCTTAGAATATTTCATCAAAAATACCTGAGAGACGCTCTACAGCTAAGAGGTATTTGAAATGCTTTAAACATGTTTCAAAACATAGCTCCTTTCATTCAAATAATTACAAATTATTGATATAATACTGTTACGCAAACGTCAACGAAGAATTCAGTCCATAGTTCAAAATCAAAATAACCTCCAAATAACATCTTTTTCTATGGTGTTTGAAACGTCAAACCTTTGGGGGGTTGCGTTTATGTTTGTAGATCGTTCGTAAAACGATCACGATGCCGGGATGACGTGAAATTGCCAAAACTGCCTAATGTGCTTACTAAATGATATTTTGAATGGCATTTATTTTTATGACATTAATGTTTTTTTAAAAAGAGCAAATATCTGATAATAGCTGGGGTTAGGTACTAGGATTGTCAGACATTCGATTTTAACAAAAATGCCCCTTTTTGTATTGCAGATTTATGGAAGGTAAAAGAAAGCGTCTGTCGGTCAGCTGAAAATACATAACCAACCAGCCTTTTCCTTTTTTTGGAATTATAAATTTATAAATCCAACATAAAAACTACCTACCGAGTCGTTTTTTCCTAGTAGAAAATATTTTGCGTTCAGAACTTTTATTAATAGATTTGGGATTCCTAATGAGAATAATGCCAATGAAAAATGCTTGTAGGTTTTTTTAAACGCGTTTTGAGATTTCACCTTCCTTGCTGGTGACAAGTGAATTTATAGTTACTGGATGCGCTTAATCACACGAAAAAATTATTCAACATACAAACATTGAACTGATTCGGGCTATCCATACATGTACCGATCCCATTGATCAAAGCTTGGTCAATTTTGCAATTCTCAAGAAACAAATGATTTTATTTTAGCGTTACGAGTGCATTTTTTCCTACGATAATTGTATGTTTGACTAATTTTGAACGTTTAAGTCTTAAAGCATTCCTGTTTTCCCTAGCATTTTTACAAAGACAATGCCACTACAATTTGAAGAATTTTAAAATCGGCTTTTATTATTTTGGTGTTTGAGTAATAAGTCGTAATAACCACCCCAACCACTCCCCAACGACTCCACAACTCTTGTAAACTCTCATACAAAACTAACTATGTCGCGCTCCTACTTTATACCGTAACATGTCAAATAAATGCTAGTAAAAAAATAGAGGATAAAATATATTTTTTTAAATATATATTATAGATTTCACATTGAAGAAAAAAATATTTATTCAAGGATTCTTCTAATCAAATAAATTATTTTACATTTTTTTAAATATCTTTTGTAAAATTGTAAGTCTCTTAATATATGTATGTACTGTGGTATATAATAGATCTGAAGAGATAAGGTGTAGGACGCAACAAATCTTGGTCACAACTGTCGTCAAGAAAAGGCGATTTATTTGGCTAGGCCATGTACTGCGCATGCCTCCCGAGAGCCTTAATTAAGCTTGCCTCTTTTACAAGGCATCAGGTTCACGATTCGCGCTGCTCAGGATGACCACTGCTGACAATTCGTCAGCAGCTCTCGTCTGAACTTCGGGATACGGACCTGACTTAGGAGGAAGGGAGCTAGCAGCCGACAGAAAAGCCTGGAGATAGTTTGTGGACTCCATATGCTCTATATAGGGAGCAAATATGGTTTAAGTAAGTAAGTAATATCCTAGATATAATACATATCGTAGTCGTACAGGAGAAAGTGACCAACTAACAAAATGTAAAATGTTCAGAAGGACCATTTAAGTCACTTTTGCTTGGCAAGAAAATAAACATCAATGCAGTTAGTCATTTTTAACAAGTCAATATATCATACTTCCAAGTTTAAAATCCTTTGGGATTTTTTGCAGGGCAATATTAAGCTAGTAAGATATCAAATAGTCAATGATCTCCTTTTTTGAGAAAAATGCACTTGGTCACTTTCTCATGTATGACTACGATATATACAGCCGAGTGTGTGTGTGTGTACTATTTATAAATAATTTCAAAGGTTTATAAATAATTCAGTAAAAATAAATATTATTATAGTTAGAACTCAGACGTCAAAGAAGTTTTTTTTTACAACTCAAAATCATATTATTGAGTAGGTAGGTTTTCGGTCATGATCGGAAAACAATGGCAATGAAACAATTAAATGTTGAAGGGGGGTATCAAGTGGTTTGGGCTGTTATTACGAAATTAAAGGAACACTTGTACATCTGGTGCGCCCCTGGATATCCACATGTATTGAGACCTGCTGTATGCAATACATATAGTATATACCAGGGATGGCGAACCTTTTTGAGCCTGAGTGCCAAAAAAACATTGTAGAAGAATCACTACATTTTTCACTAGTGACATCTATCGGAAAGACAAAGAAGGTATTTGATTGGCCAGAAACAATTATATTTGTATTAAAATGGAAATAAAAATGCATTAAATGTTTGTGTAACTCAGATTTTTAATATAAACAAAGCATTAATACATCGAAAAAAATAATTAAGTATCTACTTATTGTAAGCAAATCAAAAGAAATAAATTAAAAGTAGATTTCTGTTGATAGATGCTAGATGGCACTTTTTTATATCGGGTTCATAGCTGGTAATTATTTATAAAATATATACAAACAAACATATCTATCTATTGTCAAGCATATATATCTAAGTCTCGCGTGCCAGGTTCGCCATCCCTGGTATATACAGTACAGAGTAATCCATAGACGGCAGAAGGAATTCAAGTATCAATCACCTTGGTTATTGATGGATTTTACAGTCTAAATATTATAAGGAAGTCTAGGGGTTGTTTCATAGGTTATACATCCCCATTAGGATTTTTATTTCATTTTTCATACTACGTATTACTATTATGCATCTGTCGAGATGATGAAACGCCACACACATCTATGCTGGCATACAGTTATAAGTTCGTCAACTTCTATACGTCTGAGGAGTAAGGTCAGATGTATGTATTAGGAAAGGATCTGTGGTCTCTCTGATGAAAAGAAAATAGGTTAAATCGAAAAGTGTAGACCTTATTTGACAATATGTACCTAAGACCACAATAAGAATATCTAATAAAAACTTGCAACCTAAGCCTCTAATCAGTATCAATCTAATTTTCATTCTTAGTGTGTTGGTTATAAACTAACTAACTAACTAACCATGACGCCACTTCTTCGTAGAGGTAAACAAAGAGAATAGTATGCCATACCTCCCTGCCTTCACAAACAATCTTCGCCTCTTCCGTGTTCATGCATGTTCAAACAATCTCAGCACAACTTTCTTAATTTTATCGATAATGGTTATCTCAGACTTGCATTATTTCTTTATTTCACCGTTCGAACAACTATCATATAACGTTTTGCCGCACATTTGTTTGAGATATCGCATTTCCGTTGCGTTCAGCCTACTTTTAAGCTTCTTTTTCTAACTCCATGCTTCGCTTATGTACACTAGGGTTGGTACCAGGACCCCGTTGTGTACTGCCACTTAAGCTTTCTCTAATAGGCTTAAAAAATATATATATATGGGCATGAATAAGTCACTTCGACTCTTTTATCTTACCGGTGTTTATATTATAGGAGTACACAATTACGTACCTACTCACATACTAGTGTCATTGATTTAATCTTAAACTTATTTTTAATATCATTGATTATTCTATAACTTATAAGAAAATATAATAATTTTAGTATTTTTTCAAACAAATTTGTGCATAACTGAATGATTTTTTAATACATTTGTGTATTTATACATTTATCCCTAAAATACTTGTTCATAAGTGGATAATGGAAGTGAGTTGATCTAAAGTAAATTGCATCATTCAGCCATGTCGTATTTGATTGCATAAACATTTTTTTACATTATAATTTTTTAAATAAATTTGTAAAATGTGCCATAACTACGGCAAAACTCAATGAGGACACACTAATGTAATTTATCATTTGTAACTATGTATGGTATATGATGAAATAAATAAAATATGCGATAAAAAATCTGGTTCTTTGAATTCTTTACTAAAAATATAGCCACCTTAAAAATAGAAACATCGTAGGTGTTCCATCCACCTATACGCCACCCTATAAACGACACGTCTCGGTAGGCCCTTATAACTTACAAATTCGATAATATTCTAGGGGTGATTCGTGTTATACCCTATACCGCGCGCCCCCTACACACTACACATCATGCATGGATGTAGGTACCAAGGTAGCTATTGACTTAATAGCTTGATTTATACACTTGTTGTGCCAAATACAAATATATTACTGCCGTTTTATTAAATCTTTTATTCATATGCGCTAAGGGTCGGACGCCCTGTGTGCTGATACGACAGCTTTCAAAATACTTTTTGTATAACAGATGTATTGGAGAGTGAACGATGAATATCTTTTCCTCTTCAACTTGTCAAATGAATATATCTAAAAAGTGTTGAATTAAATGCATTGTTTAATTTTTTTATACTTGAACCAAATATAAAAATAATATATGTTCTCTAATTTCGTAATTCAGTAACGAGCGCTACATTAAATTAAAAATTATAATAAATCCAAATTCAATTCAAAGAACTCCACCGACAAGACACACAAGGTGGCTTGGCGGGACTCTGCAAAAAAACTGTGTTTAAAATTTTGATTTAAATAATGTATACAATTTATGATAGTAAAAAAAAAATTAAAAAATAAAATAATAAAATAAAACAATAAATTTTCTGCCGATTAACATTTACACTTATTGCTGATTTAGCGAAAGCAATATTTTTTATCAAAGGCGTTTTCTTTTTTAAATATACAACAAATTTTTATTTGTATGTATGCACTCATTAATTGACCTCAAACTTACTTACGTATTTATTAAAATAGTTCATGTTATGATATCTTACCAAATTACAACTTAATGGTTGTGAATAATCACTTTATTTGGAAAATGACTCCTTATTGTATGAATCAGGAGCTAAAAGTAAAAAGTTAATAAACATTAATAATAATAATAAAATAATAAAGAGCGTACTAAAAATGTGTCGAAATCTAATTTTTTAATCAAAATATGAAGCTCTCTAAATAGTTCCTACTTATTCAATTTGCTATTCTGATATGCATGTATGTACATAATTCAAACTTTTAACCATTTATTAAAATCATAAATATCATACGTACCTACCATATCATAACATAGGTATCTAATTAATCGATTAAATATTTAATTAGTTGATACTATTAGCGCCATCGATTTTTCACTATTAGATATTATATTAATAAAATATACTAATTTTAGACGAAATAATAAGACAAATTTATATATGAAGGCAAATACTGATAGGTAAATTACATTTTCCTATTCAAAGCCAAATATAATTCGATTGTGATCTAAATACTAAATACATCACCAACTAATCGATTTATCTCTGATCTAATGCACACACCGCCAGCCACCGCCTTTGCGCCGCCCGGGATTTGTGAGTGATTTACTGATGGAATTATTTATTTCAATTTGTAGGGAGTTAGGGAGGGTGGTGTTTAAATGGTCGCGCCATATGACACAAGCCGCTAAACGGCCCTTCTACGAGCATAATAATGATAGGGCGGAATATTTTAATGATCATCACATTTTCCACCTGATTAAAGGATTATTACGACCCTAAATTAATATCTCGACAGTCGCCTGAACAAACAATGACCCAAGGAATCAAAAAATTAATATATAATAAGTTTAAAACCGTAATCTTACATACTATGTTCTAAGTTTTACTCAATGTAATATATTTTTTTAAAGTAACTAACCATCACGCCGCTTCCCTCCAGGTCTCCAGTCTGTCTTTGCAAACAATCTCCATCTCTTCCACATTGATGCATCACCTCATACATACCCGCCGATTATTCCAACTCCTGACCTGACTTACTTGATCGTGCTTTCTGCTGCTTCTAAAAAAATTCTCGGTCTTCCTCTGCTTCTATTACCACCCACATTCGCCTTATAAATTATTTTACTATTCTTTCTACACTCATTCGATTCACATATTCACATGTTCGCTATCACGAGATGATTTTTGAATGAGATTGAAACGGACTTTTTGTGGCCAGAAATTAAAGATATGGAGCTAGACGATATATGGTTCCAACAGGGTGGTGCAACTAGCCACACTTTGAAAAATTCCAAAACGTTGTTATCTCACGTCGTGGCGATGTCAATTGTCCACCACGATCATGTGAATTGAAACTGTTGGACTTCTTTCTTTGGGAATATTTAATAGAAAAGGTGTATGTCAATAAACTTAGAATAATTCAAGAGCTAATTAGAGTTAAAAGGATGACATAATTCGGCACATTAACGCCATTGAATTCCAATTATGCTTCAGCGTCATTGAAAATATAGACCATCGGATAGAGATATGCCGTGGCAAGCATTTGGCCAGTATTTTGTTTTACACATAATTGTCATAGATAGATCATAATAAAAAAGATAAGATAATTCTCTGAATACTTTTTTATTATATTTACGATAAACATCGTGCGTTATGGCTGGACCACCCTTTATATCAGCACTCGAGAGGTGTCTGAAGTTATAAATTCGATATACCTAATATAAAAAAGTTAACGATTTTTTTTTCTGAAGTGTTCTTTGAAGGCAATCAAATAATCAATTCTACCCATTTACATTCACTAAAATAATGAATTCATCTTGATAATATTATATTATATTTATACTCGTATGCATAAATCTCATTTGCATTAAATAATTACCCACATACATAAATCAAGCGATTCAAATAGCCATATTTAGCACGCACGCGTTTCAATGAATCGATAATACTAGCAATAAAAATATTTTGGTTGAGGTCTGTCCTTTATGAGTTGGAAAATAATATTTTAATATGGTCGAAATATTGGCTTAGCGATGATCCCTTAAATGTATGGGGTGGCACGCTGCTATTGTGAACGATGCCACATAGAACGCCTATATTTTGACTAAAACACTTGTACACAAATACTAGTATTGATCTAAGAAAGTATAAACAAGATTTTTTAAAGTATAACATGTATAATATGTATGTATTTTATCATAAAAATCTAAAAATCAATATATGCAACGTACATTTTAATATATTAGTAATTGCCAATAAATAACTTTTGTATTATTTTTGACATCTCATCAAAGATGAAGAAGAATATGGAAGTCTGGGCATTTACGGGGCTAAATTATTTATTTAGCCCCGTAAATGCCCAGACTTCCATATTCTTCTTCATCTTTGATGAGATGTCAAAAATAATATGAAAATAACTCCTGTAATTGGAGATAATCCAGATTTTGTGAACAAGTATTTGGACACACTCAAAATGTTGTAAATAACTTTTATATTACAGTAAACCCGCATATAACGTTGAAATAGGTTCCGCGTTATCGGTGGGAACGTTATAGGGGGTTAATGTTTTAAATTGTATTATTACATATATAACCAGCGGATATAGATACAGGACAACTGACACCTTAGCGCTTCCAACGAGTAGAACAAACTCTCAGCAAAGATCCTGTATTTATCGTTTATCAAAATTGGTCAACGATGAATATGAGAATTTTGATATGTTCTACTCGACATTGTCAGCACTGAGATCGCTTACATTGTAAGTCGGTATTTATATCGCGGTATGTCCCTATTATCATATAATTTGTCTTTGACTTGAGGTTTGATCTTTCCCTCTTCCCTTTTTCCCCTTTTCCTCCCTCCCGTCCCGCATCCAGGTATTTTCACTAAATTACAAATGTGAAAATTTGTAACTGGAATGGTACAAATACCTGTTATGTGTTACTGATTAATGTCAATGAAATTTATGTAACTGTTTTGTTAAATTTCCAAATGAAAATAAAAAATAAAAAATGTTATCAACTCGATCTAGGTAAGTATGCCAAAATAAAAAATAAAAAAATACCACGTTTAGATTTTTTCACAATAAATACTTAATATCAATTATAATGAAAATCAATCTATGCAACGTAGGTATACTATATTAGTATGCTATATGAGTAATCGCTAATCAATAAATATTTTTATGTATTATGTAGTTTATTGACTTTTTTAAATTATTTTTAATTCAAGGCTTATGACCTGTCATCGGTTGGTTGGCCTATGACAGGTAAGCCGTGTAAATACCCAGACTTCCATGTTCTTCTTCATCTATGTTGAGGTG
>NW_028281980.1:15000-103031 GCF_059751285.1 Brachycentrus maculatus
GCAAGGGAGCTGGCAGCCGACAGAAAAGCCTGGAGACAGTTTGTGGACTCCATATGCTCCACCTAGGGAGCGGATATGGTATATTATTAAAATATGCCACAAAATATCACCAAAAAACCATTCAAGAAATTATTTTCGGTAAACTTTGATTTCCAACTTTCTTATATGTATGCTGCAAGGGATTTATCGATATCCCAATATTGACAAGTAAGCTTGGACCGAGGTTGGGGGAAACAGCAAAACGGAGTAACTTTTTTGTCGCTTTCGACAATGGGAACAAAACACTTTTCTTCATTGTTCGTCTCTTAATCACACTTCTGCTGTCAACTGTAAACATTTAACATGCCGTTTCTAGAGATAATCGAACACGACTTACGACAGACACAAAAAATTTTATAAAAGCTTCTCTTGTATTCAATACTGAATCCCTCTATTGTTGTTCTCTTATATGACAATAAGTAAACAATTTATAAATCTTATTTCTTCTATCATACATTTAATTCTCGCCTTAGGGACGATAAATTAAGACATATTATTAGTACCTAAACAGAGACGAAGGGTCGTTTTTTTATACAAATGAAATTAATTACCGCCAAGTGTGTGCGTTATTGTGTAACCTTCACCTGTTTTCCCTTCGAATAAAAAAATAGATTTTTCGTCTCTGTTGAGATACCTTTAATTAAAATTGGACGGTATCTTTAAAGAAAGTCATATCAAATGTTGAATGAAGATCAACAGCAATATAAAATATGTTACAATACCAATAATAAAAAATAAAAATAAACTAACTAACCATCACGCCGCTTGCCCGCAGGGGTAGGCAGAGAGAATAGAGCGCCACACCACTCTGTCCTTGCAAACATTCTTCGCCTCTTCTACGTTCATGCATCTCCTCATACATACCCGCCGATTGTTACGACTCCTAACCTGACCACTTTCAAGTATTTGGCATACCTGATCGTGCCATGTTTTTCTCGGTCTTCCTCTGCTTCTTTTCCCAATAACATTCGCCCCACAATTTTTTTTTTTACCGTTCTTTGCTCACTCATTCGTTCTACATGTCCAAACCATCTCAACACACCTTTCTTAATTTTATCGATAATGCTTATCTCAGCTTTGCATTCAGCTTATGTTCTCAATCATTTGAGAACATAAGTTTTTGTGTACACAAATACGATGATATAATATATTAAATAATGTCTAATTTTTCTCAAAAAAGCCCAAAAAATTATGATACGGAAGCCTAAAATATGTTTAGGGTTTACAATCTTTCATAGTTCCTGTGCACTGTGCAGCTGTGTGTCGTTCAACAATAAATGTGCATTGTCCTCACCAAATTGTTACAATTCCATTATAAATGATTTTAAGTAATCAGGAATTCCAGCTTGTAAAATTGTTACGTTTTGGTGCGATTTAATGATTTCATATTGGTTTAACACAGGATTGGTTACGTTTTGTGGCAACTTTAATTACGATTTCGATAGAATACAGTAAACAGAATAAATATGCATTTAAAGGCTTTTTTGTGCAATATTGGAAATGTTACTTTTGGGTGAGGACCTCCACAAATATTTATCATCAAATTTTCGGAAGTCGTATGTAGGTCCAACCTTCATTGAATATGTAACACTAAATCGTAAAAAAATATTTAATATGTTTACTTTCATACATCCTAAGATCTTCACTCAGAACTCCGTACTATATACGAATGGCTTCCTACATATTCTAGTGCCAGTAGAATGTACTGAAGAGAATGCGGACTAGTTCATCTGAAGTGGTAATATCGATGTTGTACGAGCATGTCCACTGGACATGGATATGAAATTTTCTCTGGAATACTTCCGTACGAGTATTAAGTATCGTGTAGGTTGTTTAGAATTGGAGACCAACAATGCAGGGTACGGCAATTTACCCAGTGGACTTTGCTTAAAGGCATTCTTACTGCTACTTGCGTACAATAAAATATTTCATGGAGCATTTTTGTTAGTTTTTTAAGATTCAAAATACGTATTTCAAATTCGAAAGAAGCATTGAAATGAAGCATAAAATTAAATAGAAGTATCGATTTGATTCAGCAGTCACTTTTTCTTCACAATTTTTTTATTTATATTTTACTCGGTAAATACCTACCTACCACTCTTTCTGAAAAACGCGTCAAAATAGATAATAAATACTGGTACATTTGAAGTAACATTTGAACACTAAGTAACATTTGAATTAAAAATATAAAAACAGATATATTCGTAAGTTTTCTAAGGTATGTATAATATAATTAACCCGTAATAAGTAAGTACCTGTAAGAGACTCATAGCAATAAAAATACATTTTTCACCCTTTTGTATACAAAAATCATCATGTCAAAAGTAGAACCTACCTATCCCCCTTAACCCTTTGCGTAGGTGTTTTTGAATAATAAAAAAATACAGAATCCCTTTTATTTTAAGTGCATATTTAATTTTTTACATATTTTTAAAAAATTAAATAAACACTTGTGTAAAAAAACTGTGTGTAACATCGCTCTAGATTATTATTTAAAAATTAACAGACAACATGAGACGAGACGCATGTGTGATGTTGCCTCCTTTGATGGTAACGATACCTACTTAGAAAATGAGATTTGTTCTACATTTTTATGTGTTTCAATACGTGTACATTATTTTTTTACGTAAGAATTGGTTGAAGAAAATTATGTATAATTATCCCTCACCCCTCACTAATACACAGTAAGTATCTTAATAATATCGTGGGTTTTAAAAACAACAACAAAAATTCACACGTATATTTCCCCAAAAATTATAAATTTAATTAAAAAATTAACTTCATTTACTTGAATACCCTTATATACCGAACCTTTCCCTAAAAATTAACCTTGAATGCAAATTTTGAACATGTTTTAAAAATAAAAAATAGAAAATTATTTGTAGATTGAGGAATAAATTAAATAAAGAGACTGCAGAACTTATTTATACAACTATCGTTATTCCACATATAGATTACTGCTCAACAATATTATATTTAGCAAAAGAAGGAAATTGAAATAAATTAGAAATTTTACAAAATAAAGCGATGAGAATAGTTCTTAAGAAAAATAAATATATTAATGTAGAAAAAATGAGAGAAGAACTAAACTGGTTATCTATAAAAAAGAGATTAAAATTTAATATACTGATATTTATACATAATTTTTTTAACGATAAATTACCAAAATATTTTAAGGATAAAATAGTTTTAAACAAAAATTGAAATGAACATTTAACTAGAAAAAATAATAAAATAAGACTACCATTTATGAAAAAAACAGAGTCGCTAAATTGTTTAATGTATAAGGGTTTAAAAATGTATGATGAGATGCCTGAATGTATGAAGAATGAAAAGAGTCTAAAAGAATTTAAAAATAAATGTTTTGTGTACTGTAAGGAAATGTAAATAAATATATGTAGATTTAGTAAATTAAGTGTATAAAATAGTTTTATTATGTAATATAAGCTAACTTAAGAAATAATAAAAATTTAAAAAATTTAATTGAAATAAAAAAAGTCATTTCCATCCGAAACCTTATCACACTATTTCTCTTTCATCAGATTTCATTAATACACGAATGTGTGGGTACATGCCACCTACTCCGGACCATCTTTTGTGGTCATCGTGGGGGTCGGTTAATTGGACTTGTCCAGGGCCGGCTGAGCAATCTGGGCAATTTCACCGGCCCGGCAATAAAAGGCGTGTCGTAACACGGTCAACGGGGTCATTTAATCACGTGAAGGAATGTATGGACTGCCCTCGCCTAGCAGACTTGGTTTATTGGATGAATTAGAGATGGGAACATGCTCCCATGTATCTACAATATTTTTTCAGATCGACATGCGTTTTTTTAGTACTCATGATTAAAGTTTATCCTCAAGTTTAAAAAAATATATTTGTATTGTAATTTGTAATGATTTTTTATTTATTTATTTATTTGTCAGTCATCCCCCAGAGAAAGGATGTTTCTGCCAGTGTCAAGTATTATTTTTATTTACAAACAAAATAATAATAGAAAATAATGATAAAAATTAATACAAAATTTCTTAGTTTAAATGCGTTAAGCTTTATCATTTTAGAAATTATGACCGCAAGTAGGGTGGATACTTGGGTGGGGATTTAGATTCCTGCCCGTGTTAAGCTATTTCGAATGTTATTCTTCTCTGTTGTGAGCGGACACTGAAATAACGCATGGTTCGCATCCCCTATATCTTTACCACATTCGCAATATGGTGATGTAACACACTTTATCTTATAGAGATGCACAGGCAGTGTGCAGTATCCGGACCTTAGGCGACATAACATCTAGATGGAAGATCTAGACAGAGATAAATTGCAGCATCAGTGTAGATTTTTATTTGTTTTATTTAAAAAAAAAATTGTCTGATAGATATTATCAAATTATAATATTTAAAAACAAAAACAACATTTTATTGGTGAATACTTTCATTCTTAATCGATATTAAAATTAAAGGTTTACAAACCATTTTGACGTTGTATATGTATATATATATATATAATATATATATATATATATATATATATATATATATATATATATATATATATATATATATATATATATATATATATATATATATATATAATTTGGCTGGCATATGTTTAATCACTTGAGCCAGCCAAATTCCAGGTCGTAAGCTCTGGGAATCCTTAGACTTCCATATTCGATAAAAATAAATCAGTTGAATTAAAAAATAATAAAATTGTAACAATTAATTAATTAAATATGTATGCCCATTTTCACTCTTTGATGTAACGATCAATTGGGATAAGAATAAAAAATTAAAAAATATAATAATAATTCAAATAACCCTATTTACAACATTTTGGGTGAGTCCAAATACTTCACAAATTCGGAATATCTCCAACTATAGGAATTATTTTTCATATTATTTTTTCAACAACTCAACAAAGATGAATAATCTCGGGATCTTAAGCCCCGTAAATGCTCAGACTTCCATATTCTTTTTCATCAATGTTGAGATGCCAAAAAATTAAATAATAAATTAACTCTATTTATTAAGGCATAAAAGAGACATTATCAGTAATATTTCCAATGTAATAGTTTTTTTTAATAACAAAATTCTATTTCTATCGATATTATCGTGTCCCATCTCTAATTCTTGTGTCCATCTCCAATCTACGTCCCCTGAACACGTGTGTCTCCCCGTGTAGACTTAATAAAGGAATAGCGCGTCTCCTCCGTGCTCATATGGCAGCCTGGTACTTGCGCTCGCAACTGGCAGCTTTAGTCTGATGTATTACAACACCCGCCCTAACCCCAACGCCACTGGCCGACTGGGCTGAGCCATATAGCTATACACTACACGCTAGGGTGGCGCTCGAGAATAATGTACAAGAATAATGCCTTATCGTGCCCACTTCTATATATATACTTGGTGTACTTAAGAGTTAATTCTCGTACATCTGTAGATAGGTATATAACTTACATATATGTGTATATATATATATATATATATATATATATATATATATATATATATATATATATATATATATATATATATATATATATATATATATATATATATGTGTATATATATATATATATATATATATATATATATATATTTAAATATATATATATATATATATATATATATATATATATATATATATATATATATATACATAAATATTTAACGTGGTAATATTTTTCTTTGTAAATTGGGTGTAAATAATATGTTAAGTGGGTGTTTAATAATAAAATAAACAATCTGTTGCTTTGTAATTAAAGAAACAACAATAAACGTTTATTCTTAATTAATCATTACAATATTTTTCTACCTATCTGATTCTGACAGTTCACAATGTCTGATGTCTTTTGTTTATTCAGTGCGACGCATGCGACATCTGGTGGTAGATTTGTACTATATGTAGGTACTTAATAAAATGTATAGGTCGGTAACTAGGTATTTTATTACATAAATATGAACTTAAAAAACGTAGCTTTTCTCTTAGCATTTGTTTTTTTTTATTGTTTTATGATATGCTTTTACATATTAGGACTTGAGTCGTTTATTTGTTATAGCCATGTTTTTCTCTGTTCTAAAATTAGTAACTTGATAGGAAAAGAATTGATAAATCTTAAATCATAATTTTAAAACGTTAAAGTCTCGATAAAGGAAAATGTGAAGATATCCTAAGATTTCTATATTTTATTGATAGTGTGTCCTTTGCACTTAGAGCAACAACCAAAAATACCAGCTTATAAAAAATCAAATATCGCAAACAAATTGAACACTTCGATTTTGCGTATTTGTTTTTTTTATTTGTTTTTTTTCTTAAATGTAAAAGAATAGTGCAATTTTATTTTTTTTTATGTATATACTACGAAAGTTAATAGAGAAATCAAGATTTTAACAAAATATTTCTCTATGCTTGTTTGTGAAGCGGTCTAAAAAAATGCTTTTTTTGTATTAGTGCATTTTAAACTCAGGACTATACAATATACTCTGTAACCGTCTAACAAACAATCTACAACGTTTTGAGTGTGTCCAAATACTTGTTCACAAAATCAGGATTATCTCTTATTACATGAGTTATTTTCATATTATATTTTGACATATCATCTAAGATGAAGAAGAATATAGAAGTCTGGGCATTTACGGAATTTGCTTGATAAATAGCTTCTTTACATCTCACCAACAGATGTCTCTAGTGAAGTTCTAGTGATTCAAGAACAAGGTTTCTAAATTGGTTCATATATATAGAACTTCCAAGAGTTTGAGTAGTGTGGTTGTCAATAATGGGTAGAATTGGTGAATGTTACACGTGTGTAAAGTGATCACTTAAACCAGCCTATGACGGTCGTTCGCCCCGTAAATGCCCAGACTTCCATATTCTTTTTCATCTTTGATGAGATGTCAAAAAATAATAATAAACAATCGTTCTCAACAATCGATATCGATTGTGTTAACAAATAAATAATGTATTTTGATGAACTACTATTTGAAAGTTCACTAAATAGTTTCGTAGAGAGTATAAAGTCAGTTCTTTTCCCGATAATGAAGTGCGTTGTTGTTCTTTTAGCCATTTTGTTGAAATAGTTCCGACGCCACGGCTTTGTTCCCTCTTCCTGTCTCTCCCGTCCCTCGCGAAGGAATTCCCCCACCGTTCCTGTCCTGTGACGGTATTTTTATTTCTCAGCTTGAGTTTTCTTAGTTTTCTTATTTGAGAGCAAGATGGCCGCCCGCTTTCCCGCCCTCGCTTCGGTTGCACAACTTAAACAGCGACGGGAGAATAAAATGCAAGACAGACGCTGATTAATCCCCGAAGGTAAATCGTTACGCGAAACCTTATTTGACTTTTGCGATTTTTGTACTTCTTCTGCTAAAAACTCGCTGCGAAAATAATAAGATTTCCCGATTCCAGAATCTATATAATTGATCCATCGACCGCTGCCATTCGAAGAACGCTCTATTTTTTGTGTTTTATGAACGGGTTTCTAATACAGACTCTTTCAGATTAAAATGATTCATTTCGACATTATGTAGAACAATACGATTAATTTATGTTTTCAAAAAAAAAAGTTTTCTCGATTCCAGAATCTATATAATTGATCCATCGACCGCTGCCATTCGAAGAACGCTCTATTATTGTGTTTTATGAACGGGTTTCTAATACAGACTCTAACAGATTAATACTATTCATTTCTACATTATGTAGAACAATACGAATGATTTATGTTTTCAAAAAAAAAAGTTTTCTCGATTCCAGAATCTATATAATTGTTCCATCGACCGCTGCCATTCGAAGAACGCTCTATTTTTTGTGTTATACGAACGGATTTCCAATACAGGCTCTAACAGATTAATATTATTAATATCTACATTATGTAGAACAATACGATTAATTTAAGTTTTTTTTAAAAAGTTTTCTCGATTCCAGAATCTATATAATTGTTCCATCGACCGCTGCCATTCGAAGAACACTCTATTTTTTGTGTTATATGAACGGATTTCCAATACAGGCTCTTACAGATTAATATTATTCATTTTGACATTATGTAGAACAATACGATTAATTTATGTTTTAAAAAAATCTTGTTTTTTCTAGATGGGAATTGATTTTGGATCAAATGAGGGAGTTTAGAGCAAACCTTAAATTATCAATTATAAGTTGAAAATTAAGCATTTGATGCCATAATAAAGTTTCTTTAATAAAGTATGTAGTAATTTTTTTCAAAATAACAAATGTGATTTAAACCCGTTTCTAATTTACTTAAAAACGTAGTTCAAATTTCAACAACTTTCAAACATTTTGTGTTTCTTAGCCAAATGATTGACAGTTGTTCCTGAATACTCAGAAAATTAATCACCGTAGAAATATTATATTGAAATATTATATATATGATATTTGAAAAATATTTGAAAAAAAAAACAAGAACCATAAAGCAATATTTGAGGCAAATAAAAAAATACACATTTGTAATGTTGAAATATAGAAATGTATGACATAAATACTAGGGAAAAGAAACGATATTTTTAACAGATTGTTTTTTTTTTTTATTTTCTAAATACAACGCGAATGTCCTACAAAGCTCGCGCAATAAATAAATCGTTGTTATTTAGTATACTTACATATGATTTTCATCCCGATATTTCTGAAATCTTAATAGCGCCAAGGTTTCATGAAGCAAACAGTGTAGTCAAGATTATGCACGGCCGCATCAACGAAATTCCCGATCAAAATGTGCACCGAATCAGAGTTGAGGAGTTTAATGCTGACACGAAGCAATCGATTATTTACTTTCCGCTTCACGAGCGAGTAGCGAGTTCTAGAATACTGCGATTGGAGCATGCGATACACCAACACACGGACACTTCCCGCTTCCCACACGCCATTAGGTTCACCAACACACGGACAGGGAATGCCGGCTCCTGTTACATACACCGTTACAAGGCATTGGATGCGCAGTGCCTGAGGCTGTGAAAATTTGGCTTCAGAACAAAGCGATATTTGCTAATAAAACCTTTGTAGTATAACACCAACCCACAGAGTGCTCTACAGCTTCCCAATGTAGCGAACGCTGTACAGTCGCCGCATTGTAATATTATGTATTTTTTTATCAATGAAGAAGATTATTCATTTTAAAATTCCACTGTAAAAAAAACCACTTTAATACTAATATTTCCAAAAAACCCTTTATTTTTTTTATTTCAATAATATCATTAAAACATTTGTCGGTACGGACTATTGTATGCTTCACTCTACTTTCATTTTATTCCTTGGGGTTTTTATTTAGGTTTTCCACATTCCAGAAGAAAGCATAACATTTATTATAAAATACATACTTCTTGCTATTTTTTTTTTTATTATTATCGTTATTGTATTTTTTTTTCAAATTTAGTTAATTTTTAAAACTCTTTTGATGACTATTTTCCTGGTTTCATATTTTTTTTAATTAGCTTCATATCTTAGTGTATATTAAATTTATATACATATATAATAAATAATAATAAAACCCTTATCCGCACCCTAATGGTGCATAGGGCACTGCGTCATATAAACGCAGTGTTATCTTGATCGTTTACACATGAAGGAAAGGTGATCAGCCCTCCGCTTTAAGTACCAGTCCAGGGTAATATTGAATACATATTACAGTGGAAAAATCACTCTTTTTTATTCTTATTTTTTCTTACCCCCCCTAGGAATCGAACCCGGGTCCTCCAGAACGGTAGCCGAGCGTGCTGACCATTACACTACGGAGGCGGACAAAACATATATACGTGAGATATACATATATACGTGAGAGAAATATAATATGAATAAATACATCGATGTATGAAAGGATAAATGACTTTATATTGTTTCTTACCAATATGCTTGTCATGGTGAAGAAAGTTCTTCATTATATTATATTTCTATCTGAATTACCCTGGCATCATTAGTAAAGAAGTAGACAAGGTATTGAAGAATGCTATTATCACGTCACATGTTGCATATTTACTTTAACGCTTAATAAGAACAGATTATTTTGGATATTAGATATGTTCTATAACATTCCTCCTTGTTTATTTACTTCGTCTTTCATTCACTTAGAATACAGCTAAGAATGCATTTAATAGAACCTTCGTATTGATTTTTTCCCAATTATTTTATGTAATAAATATGTTTGTATTATTTCGTCATGAAATTTCAACAAAAATATTAATCAAAAGAATTTTAATATCTATGCTAACTGTTCATCGCTGCTAGTGAGTAGGTACTCGCTTTATACCCGAAAGTACCGAGTTATACAATCGTTGTGTACACACCCGTTTCAGTACATTGCCGCAGCCTTTACAAAACTAAAGGATGTATCTTATTCTCACGGTGCATGCAAATCTCAACCCCATATAATAGAGCATTATGCCTATTTTTCCTTCAGATCATTCGTGGATAAATGTACGAATATTTTTATTAATAGATTTATATACAACTAAAATAATATCTACATAATTTCGTAAAATAATAAAGACTATCAAAATAATATACCATTCCATAATCAGCTTCGTACTATTATTTTTTTAAATGTGTATTGTATATATGGTTTGTATCTATGTATACTGAAAAAACATTGTGACAAATAATGGTGATTTAAACGGATCCGCTTGTTTCTCTAAATTATGTGACATTGCTGAATATTGAGATATGCTATATCGAATAAAATAACAACTAAGTATGTAGTATTTTAACACATGAATTTTATTTGATCAGCAACTGGGTTTTCGTCAAAAAAAATCTTGTGGAAAAAACTAAATACTTAGTTATTTTATTCTATAAAATACAGTTTCACCAAGAAATGTCAGTACAAAACTTAAATATGCTATTTTAATTAACATTTTTTCTGTCTAAAGTTTAAACACAACATATTTTTCATTATATTATCAGCTTTGTATTACTTTTTAAACATTATTATGGATATATATGTATATTGTCTAAATTAAAAAAAAATACAAAATATTTTAGTATATTGATCCCTCTCCAAACGTCTACACATAACAGATTTAATTATGTATGTAGTAAGGGATACATTGGATACCGATTTTAGAAAACATGTTTACTAATATGGCTGAATTTCATTACTGAATCACCTCTAACTAAACGGTTAACAATAACTTTAAAATATTTTACCTTGCTTGCATCTATACTTGAAATTAGTTAGTAAAGGGGAACCTTTATTAATTCATGTAAAATTTATTTCCAAATTATTTCGCATTTCAGAAAACTCTTAAGATAGTACATTGAATGCGTCCAAATCTTTGTTCTTAAATTCTGAGAAATCGAAAGAAAATTATAGTATTTTACAAACCAAGTAAACCCGCACCTACACCTAGTACCAAATCTAACTTACTCATTCATAAGGAATGAGAATATGCACGTTTGTAAATTAATACGAGCATATCATATCCTTCCCTTGTAAGCGAATTCCTAGGTGCTCTTGACAATTGAACTTATTACAGGTCCGGCCCTGCCGACGCAGATTTAGGAAGAGACGCAAGTTCATCCCCGTCGGCGTCGCTTGGTGCTGTTTAGGTATGTAACATACCGTTTGTAAGATGCCTAAAAATACTATTTTTACATTGATCGTTTAACTTAAGCAAGGGATGAGTGAACGAAAACGATTATTGACAGGGGAAGGAGTAAAAATGACTGAAACGAAGAATTTCTATGAAAACATTTTTTTTAATCTGGGAAGAAGTCAAAACTCCCGAAACTTAAGTGAGAATGAATGTGAGAACTCGATTGCAGCAAAAGAGCTTTATTACTGAAATAAAATATTTTCAATTTTTCACTAGATTTTACACCATTCGGATATATCGCTCACTCCTTTCAAGAACGTCAAATATCAAAATTCGTCAATTTTCAGTTGTGCGTGTTTTTGGAATACCCAGAAAATGTACTATTATATATATTCCAGCAAAAGTGGCATATTTTTTACTTAATATTTACCCGCTACAGGGCAAAAAGTGTTGTTTTTGCATTTTCAAGAAAAGGTATTGTTTAATATTTTTTATAAATATACTACATATTTTCAAATGGAGAAAAAACATTCAGGTTTTACGTAAAAAAATCTGTTGCCCAATAAAAAGTTCAATACTTGGATTGATATTTATTTTTAATTCCTTGTATTATATTTTTAAACTTTAAAAACGATCTCCTGAAAAATCAAGTTTTTTTTTATATATGACGTTGTTGAAAGGAGTTAGCGATTTATTATAGGGGTATGAATGAAAACGAATTATCAATAATTTTTTTATACGTAAAGAAAAACAAAAAAAAACGTCCATCGTTGTGCCCAATATTGAACATCTATGTCGCATAAATTTTTGAAAGATATGATTTAGATTGTTTTGACTGATGGTATTACCATCACTAGTTAAGAATTTGTGAAGCATTATAGCTTTCTACGATTGTAAATAGGTAAGATTCATTCGAAGTTAGTTCACATATATTTTTTGATATTATGGTAAGACTTCCATCTTGTTTCGTATAAAAAAATATAGTTTTTTCGTATCAGTTAAGACACTTTTAATTTTTTCGACCAATTTATTTCCAAATAGGATTTTTTCCTAATTTTTCAAGGTTAAAAGCAATGATTAGCACTTCGTTGTTGAAGGATATTAAAACAGGCCTCGAAAAAAAACCATTGATTATATTTTTTTACAAAGCCGCATTGCTCAGACAATATTTTTTCGTAGTTTTTGATTTTTTGAAAGTATAAAAAATCAAATATTTGATACACTATCTTCATCTGCATTTGTTCGATGCTTTGTTACCTTCATAGTAAGTTAAATAAAGTACAAGGTTACAAGTCCTGCTCCTCAAATACCTCACAGTATAATATGATCACTTAAACTATCTAACGACAGGTTGCAAAGCATGTAAATGGCTTCAATTTAATATTCCCATCCAAATAGACTTCTAAATAACCTTCAAATAATTGCCTTTCACAATTAAAATTACAATTTTCTCCTTCAACAATTCAAACATGCACATATTTTTATTTTATACACATCCGTTTTTATACAATGCCCATCCATCGTAAATGTAATACAAAGCACAAAGTAGCTTTTCCAAACCTTTCAAGTGGCCGTCGAGAGGAGAAAAGAAAAGCAAAGAGAAAAGCTGTATAGATAGCTCCTTCAGCAAAGCTTAAAGCTTCTGGGTAAATCCGCCAGGTGCGCTACCGTCGGGCGTTTCAGAGTTTACGGTTTAGCCTAATCCTGTTTCCATATGAAATAACCTGAATCTTGACTAACATTAGTGGATTATTGGTTTTTCTCGTCAGAACCCTCCCTCGGATAAAAGCTTGTTCTACCTCTCTTTCATGCAAGTACCTACCTTAGGGGGTGGACGATGTTTTCGGTAGCATTTTCAGGGCTTTTCAATCTTTAATTTAAATTTTACTTACAACATTTCGAGTGTCTCCAAATACTTGTTCACAAATCTGGATTATCTCCTAAATAGTAGTTTTTTTTTAAACCAGCCTTTGAAGTCCCGTAAATACCCAGACTTCCATATCCTTCTTTATCTAGGTTGATATGTCAAAAATATATATAAATTCTACTTAGTAATTACCACTATTTCTTAAAATCTATTTTGATTAGTTTTTATGCATTTTCGAATGCCGTATGTAAAGCTAATTATTTTTTTTAGAGGTGTGTCCTTGGAAAGTTGAAGGATGAAGAGAGGGTAGGAGCTGTTTTTTATTTTTATTTATGTATTCGTTTACTTATTTTTTATGGCTTATTTGTGGGAACATAGTTAATAGGGGGGAGGGTTTAGTCATTGTCGTATTGTTCATTATGGGTTTATTTTAATTATGTCATAATAGATTTTAAGAAATAGTGGTATTTTCCAAGTACAACTTAAATTTTAAAAAAATGGAAAATTTTTACCATAAAGTGTTGTTATCAATACTGATAAGAATAAATTTTATGATATAAATTAAAATTTTATGAAAAATTATTGAATTTTTTTTTTATGAAATAAAACTTTATTAACCATTTTTACCAATGGTACTTTTCTCCAATCGGGATCGACAAGAACCTTGTCATCTTCAGGGATAAACATGTACTTAATCTCAAACTTTTAAAGATTTATTGTTAGAAAAGTAGACGGGATTAAAGGTGGTAAATTACGTTAGGTTTAGAAAGAAAAGTACCATTAATTGTAGTTTTATTTTAAATAGTTCATAAAATGTGCCACAAAGTATCTGCGAAAAACATTCATGAAAAAAGAATAGTGAATGATACACATGTGTATAGGGATTACTTAACCAGCCTTTAACAGGTCATTAGCCCTGTAAATACCCAGACTTCCATATTCTTTATCATCCATGTTGAGATGCTGAAAAAGAAAAATTTATTGTTATACATGTCATTAGACTTAAGTTTTGTACTGACATTTCTTGCTGGAACTGCATTTTTAAGAACAAAATAAAAAATATGTAATTTTTTCCATATTAATCTTTTTTGACCAGCAACCGGGTTTCGTTGTAACCGACATCATCAGCCAGTCTGATGATGTCGGTTAGGACGAAACCCGGTTCCTGGTCAAATAAAATTCATATGGAAAAAATTACATTGTTGTTATTTTACAGGTTAACCCTGTAAATACTTACATATAAGAATATGATCCAATAAATCATTTCAAAATAGATGATCTTCATAATCTATTTTGAGATGTCGAAATGTAAAAATATATTTCTCTAGTCACATTATTACGGGCTAAAAATAGTGCCGCCGCGTTAAGCGAGGTAGATAAAAATATTTATTACCCTTTTAAGTTTGAAAGCGCAGCTACCCTTAGTTATATACACGTATATTCAGTTTACAGCCTTTCGGATGCGAATTGAATGCTCCGAAATACAATTCTGACAAAGGGTGAAGTGAATCGCGTCGTGTTTTTATTGACGTGTCAGTCCTGCTAGCTGTCACTTTACCCCCCGCCCTTCCCACTGCCGCCGTGGTAGGGGTTGGTAGTGGGTAGGGGGTGGGTGGACCCCGCCAGACACAATGGGTTCCTAATTCAATATTTTGCCAAACACCGCACAATGTCGCAGGGCCGGATGCCAAAAATAATATTATATTTCATTTAATTATAATATGGTATTATTTTTTGACATCTCAATCACGAGTTCAATCTTTATACCTACATGAAAATAATGCTTGGAGTCAAACTAAGAATGAAAGTAGACAAAATGCAATTGAAATGCGATCAATCAGACGAATGAAAAAACGATGCGTGATAGATTTTTGAAAGGTGAAGTATAGAAATGATGCAAATCATTATTGATATATTATTTTTTCTCATCATAGATGAAGAAAATTATGGAAGTCTGGACATTTACGGGGCTTACGACTATCATAGGCTGGTTTAAGTCATCACTTTACACACGTGTAACATTCACCAATTCTAACCAAGATTGACAACCACACTAGTCAAATTCTTGTCAAAAAATAATATTAGAAATAACTCTTACAATTGGAGATAATCCAGATTTGTGAACAAGTATTTGGACACACCAACAATATTGTATATTTAATATACTTACGAAAGTTGTTTTATAATTTCAATTAATTTTCTACACATAATTAGACTTACAATCTTAAAATTAGTAACGCAGTTCTCTCCAATAAAAAGACTGAGCTTTTGTGCATGGAGAGAGACTTACACGTAATATTTATCGTTTATAATTGTTGGTAATACAATTTATTTTTATTAAGATTTTTTTCTGTTTTTCTTTATATTGTCATCACTTCCGTACCACATTAATATTTATTGATTTATATATTTAAACATATTACATACATAAAACACGTATATAATATTCCCGAGGAGCATATTCATAATTTATTTTGGGACTTGGGATTAGGGTTAACAAAACTGAAAAAAGATAAGAAAGCAACAAATAAGAAAACAAAGGGCAAAATGTAAAATATAATGCTATAAAATGTACAGTAAATAGGCATATAAAAAACATTATGTAAGAAACTTGTTAAAAGGATAAAAACGAGAAAATATAACTAAACACTAACACAAGTATCTGTTCAATAAATATTTTCCGTTCATTCATTTCGGATCCCTGACTGGGTCATATTTTATTTATGTCAGGCAGCTGGTTATTTTAACAAAAAAAGTTAAACTAATTTCAAATCAATTCAGTTGTGTCCTTCAAGATTTAACCCTCCATTACTTTGAAATCGAATGTTTAGATGTTCTTTGTTATCATAACCACGGCCACGATAAGGAATTAAGGTTTGCGTGCTATACTTCACAGTTCCACAATTACAGAAAGTGACTGGTGACCTATTTAACAAATTTACGCTATAAATTAAGGTATTGAGTTTTTTTTTAATATCTTAGATACATTATTCCAGAACATTTCAAATGCAATTTTTCTTTCAAATATATTATTTCTTATTAAAGTTTGAATTACTTATTTTACTCATTTTACAGAATGCAGTTTTTGTATTTATACACTTTTGATAATTATCTTATTAAAAAATTAAGAAAGGAACAAAATTTATGTTTTTTTTTAATATAACGTTTTTTTTAAGTTATCGTTTTTTGTTGCAATAAATTGCAACTCTTTTGTTTATTGCTTACCCCTGAGAGATGATTGAAAATAAAATTTAAAAAAAAAATCTGGTAGTCTACTTTAATGAACACAATACTACTAATTCAATGCCTATTAAAAAAAGCCTTTAATAACCCGTGATAAGTATTAAGTCAAATTATTTAACCCTTTTTCATTCAAAAAAGATAATTATTTGCACTCACGATTAATAAGTCCAATAAATCATCCTCAAACAACAAAAATCAGCAATGAACCTTAACTTCGTGATCAAAATAAAAAATTATCTTCACATTTATTGCAAATCTTAGTTGAAATTTATTTTTCGTACTGAGCTTTTGAGTATTGAAGTGAGTCTTTTTAAGGCGCTGTTGGGCAAATTGACCTGGATCAGACGAAAATATAAAACATACGAAATGACTTTTTTATTACATGACGAAATTGCTTTTTTTTAAATAAATATTTTCCAATGCGGTCCCTTGCAAGGGAGGTTGCCATGACGACCGCGACCAATGAGATGCAAGGGCTGTCGGGGTTTGGGGACAAGATGGCGGGTGGGCGGGGCCAGGGGTGGGCAGGGTGCAGGGAAGCCGAGGGGTTGATGCAACGCTCTTTATTCCCCAGGACAGAGGAGCCGACGGAAAATTTAAATATTCCATGATCTGGTTGATAATAAATTTATCTCCTCTCATTATTAACGTTTTAATTGACAAATAAACGTTTTATTATCTACGGAAATTTCGCAACTTTGTATTGTGAAAATCTGATAATGAAGTTTATTAAACACAATTAGAAATAATAGTATAAAATGAATTTCCTAACGTCCAAGTGACTCTTAAATCTTTATTCGAACCCTTATCCGCTAGGGCACTGCATCATATAAACGCAGTGTTATCTTGATCGTTAACACACGAAGGAAAGGTGATCAGCCCTTTACTTCAGGTACCAGTCTAGGGTAATATTGAATAAATATTGAAGTGAAAAAATCTCTAATATTTATAAGACCCCTCTCTGGTAATCGAACCCGGGACCTCCAGAACGGTAGCCGAGCGTGCTGACCATTACACTACGGAGGCGGCGATTCTGAAATCAAGCTAGGGTTAATGCAACACCGCTTTTCATGCCCCCACTTAGGTTTCAACTTCATAAGTTTTATAGCCAATACCTACTTGTGGGTGGTTTTACTCTTAACGTTTAAAGTTACTATAATTTCATGTAATTCATGAGTGAAAATTCTTGGCAAAAACACTCGCTGTCACGTTAATGGCATGATTTCAAATAATTCAGTAATTGTTAGTTAGCAATGAAGTGACTAAGGTATATGATTTTAGTTCTATTTGACGGATACTTCTCAAATCCGAATATGTACCTGAATTAATTTCAAAATTATAATAAAATAGAAATATAAATAAAATAACACAAAAAACATTGTTTTTTTACACCACCATTGAGAATACTAAACATCGATCTTAGTTCAGCAATAGGAAAACAGTTCATGTTCATCTTCTTCTTCATATTCTTCTTACCGTTAACTGCACCCAGTGGTGTAAAGGGTACTGCATCAAATTGATGCAATGTTCAGTTGATCGTTAATTACATGAAGTGATCAATCTTACGCTTCAGGTACAAGTCCAGAATAATATTTATTACATTTTTTTACATCTCAACACAGATGAAGAGGAATATATCTCGGATTTACAGGGCTTATGAACTGTCATAGGCTGGTTAGTGATCACCTTTCATACGTGCCACATTCACCATTCTATCCTTGATTGACAATTACACTTCTTTAATTTTGGAACTCCTAGATATTTGATCAGTCTCCTGACACAGTTCATACGAGTTCACAGCAGCCATCTATGCTAGATTAAAGAAGTTTTTATTTTGGAGAGACCCTTTCATTTGTATGTTGTGAATAACATTTAATAAATTTAAGAGTGAAAAAACACAAAAAAATTGATTCCTGGGAATTGAACCCGAGATATGGTAGCCAAATGCGGTAACCACTACACTACAGAGGCGTATTATGTAATATACTCGTACGTATCTATACTTATGTGTAAAGGATTATAATAATGAAAAACATAGATTATATCAAATATGTTAAGATGGTTTAATTCCACCAGTAGCAAAACTCTCATAATTAATTTTTGAATTTGGTCTGGGTGTGGTTGTATATGGTTGTGGTGTATTTTTATACTTTGGTAAGAAATTTAGTAAAAAATTAACATTTGTAAAGTAATTCGTAAAGTAACTATCCTGATTTCAATAGGAAATACTGGTGTCAAAAAACAAAGGCCTACGAAGGTTTTTTCAACTCATTGCAATTATCGTCATATGGTTATTATGACTTACTAATTATTATACAGGAGTACACTGAGAGACGCCATACTAATCTGTTTTTGCAAAAATTGTTATCCTCTTCAACATGATGCATATACTCATTCACACCGCTTACTTTATCATCTCTTGTCCTATTCAAGGCCAAGTATTTGAAATACTTGATCACATCAAGTTTTCCTCGGTTTTCCTCTGCTCCTTTTTTAATCTACATTCACCTCTTATACTTTTTTATCACTCTTTCCTCACTTATTTATAACACATCGCTCACTCCTTTCGAGAAGGTCAGAAATCAAAAATCGTCAATTTTCAGTTGTGCATGTTTTCGGAATGCCCAGAAAATGTACTATATCCCAGCAAAAGAGGCATATTTTCAACTTAATATTTACCCGCTACAGGGCAGAAAGTGTTGTTTTTGCATTTTGATGAAAATGTATCGTTTAATATTTTTTTTAATATTATAAATATTTTTGAAATGGAGAAAAAACCTTTTTACCTAAAAAGATCTGTTGCACAGTAAAAAGTTCAAGAAGTGGCTTGATATTTATTTTTAATACATTGTATTATATTTTTAAACTTTAAAAACGTTCTCCTGAAAAATAATTTTTTTTATTTATGACGTTCTTGAAAGGAGTGAGCGATATCAGTGAGTCATTCATTCTGATATTTTTTTATATGCACAATTATGTAAATAATAAATTATTAAATAAATTATCTGGTCAAATTATAAGCTTAATAATAAAAATGAAAATGGTATTTTTAATTATCTGGCGTTTCTCATGTGTGTGATTATAATCCAGGATTCGGATCTCACATACTAATATAAGAGTTTCTGCTTAGTAAAAAGCTTCTTTACATCTCACCAATAGATGTCTCTAGTGAAGTTCTAGTGATTCATGAACAAGGTTTCTAAATTGATTAATATATATAGAACTTCCAAGAATTTGAGTAGTGTGGTTGTCAATAATGGGTAGAATTGGTGAATGTTACACGTGTGTAAAGTGATCACTTAAACCAGCCTTTGACGGTCGTAAGCCCCGTAAATGCCCAGACTTCCATATTCTTCTTCATCTTTGATGAGATGTCAAAAAATAATATAAAAATAACTCCTGTAATTGGAGATAATCCAGATTTTGTGAACAAGTATTTGGACACACTCAAAATGTTGTATGTATATAAAGTTATGAAAAGCAGGTTTTTACAACCAGTCTTTTATACAATTTTCCAAAAATATAAGTTATTAATTTGTTATTACTCTTATATCATCAAATATTTAAACAACTTCAATAATTGATTCGACAGTCACTTTGTTATAAAATCTATCCAATTTTAATGAAGAATAATAAAAATTTGTAAAAATACAAATAATAATAAACCATTAAAATAAGCGGCGTAAACCGGATGGAGTCATTTGAGATGTGGATACATCTAACAATGCTTGGGGTACCCTGGACGGAAATGGTCAGCAATACTAGCAGAGTTCTCCGAAGAGCCAGAGCTAACATATCGAATATTAAATGCTGAAAAGTGTGAAAATGTTGGACATGTGCTCAGAAAAGAAAAGTACACGATACTGCAAGTCATCTGCTACTCTAGTAATTAAGATTTACAACCGTACTACCATATATTTTATGTAAAAATAGCGAAGTATAAATGCAGAAACCCAGATTTGAGAACAAGGATTTAGACAAGACCAAAATATTGTGAATTATGGGTATTTTTTTTTAATTGCTCTTCCGCCAAGTGACAATTCTGGATATCCTACATTTTTCGTTGGGCGTGTCAATATTTCAATATTTTGGGAAAACACTCTCGCTATGTATTCACCGAATCATGGACAGAGGCACATTGGAAACATTTAGCGAAACGAAACGTGGAAAATTCCCGAGTTCCGGGAAATGTCATGAATAATTGGGAGGCTTTCCATTTGCGGTACACGGGAAACAGGTCGGCATAATACATTATTAATGCCTTGCTCCAGCCCTGCCGCCTGCTGATGGGCGCAAATGTTTCGCCAAGGTGGTCTATCAATTATTCAAGGGTTGAGATTTTTATATTATTTTGTTTCATTATATATGTATATATATATATATATATATATATATATATATATATATATATATATATATATATATATATATATATATATATATATAAATATATATATATATATATATACATATATATATATATATATATATATATATATATATATATATATATATATATATATATATATATATATATATAAATATATATATATATATATATATATATATATATATATATATATATATATATATATATATATATATATATATATATATATATATATATATATATATATATATATATATATATATATATATATATATATATATATATATATATATATATATATATATATATGTAAATACCTACTTATTATATAAAAATAAAAGGAATATTTGAATTATACGATAACTTTTGTATTTGATTAGATACTAGCTGTACCCGCAAAATATTAAAACACGCACAAAATGTTGTGTCTAAATTTTAATGTAGAATAATTGGTAAAAAAAACTTAAAGATATTGAACAAACATACATTAACGTATATAATTTTTTTCATCTCAACATAGTCAAAGAAGAATATGGAAGTCTGGGCATTTACTAGGCTTTCAACCGTCATAGGCTGATTAAAGTGATCACTTTACTCACATGTAACATTCGCCAATTCTTCTTATGATTGACAACCACACTACTCAAATTTTCGAAGCTTCGACCCCCCGCCCCATGTGTAGAGATGATTTTAAAACATAGGTAGTAAAATAGATGGTTGTTCAGTATTTAATGAGATGGTGTGGTAAGATACTTTATCGATATCAAAAGTATTCATAATAAACCCCAAGTACAAAGATATATTTTTTTAAAATGGGTAGTTAAATAGATAGTTGTTCAGTATTCAATCAGGTGGTACGATACGATACTTTATTTATATCGATAGTATTCATAGTAGACCCAAAATATAGAGATGATTTTTTTTAAATGGGTAGTAGAAAATATGGTTATTCAGTATTCAATCGGGCGGAGTTTCAAACAAATCCGTTACTTATTTTTCACCGTCGACCGCTGCTAGATATACACACGTACTTCATCAACTCAGTTCGCAATTTTCTCCTTCTGCGCTTTCTTTAAAAATCAATGGTGTTCTTTCCCTTTTATCCAAAATACAATATTATCACTCGTAGGGAAAATTAAGGGCAAGTACGAGGGTGGTGGTCGGGGGAGGGTTCACGTCTCCACTCGTTTCATCTCTTTACATCCCTTACCAATCGCTTTCCATTCCCTTTCTTCCCTTTTCCTTCCGCCTCTCGAATTCCCCGACAACTTATCTGCCTACGTCTTATCCCTACTTTACCTTCAATTAGAAAGACATGTTTGTCGTGTGGAAATAAATTATTCTACTTCGTATAAACGTTAAATCATTCTTGAGAATACTTGAACAAACTTCTGATACTGAAAGTAGGGAAATACTTTACAGCGAACAGAGCTACCTTATAACAATAATCCACACTTTAATTAATTTAAGGTACAATTATCCATGCTTTAAATAAGTAAATACTTAAAGCACACATCAACAGGGTGTTTCAAGTAAGCGAACATGTATTAATATATTCATGTTTGTATTTGCATATATTTAAAATGTTATAATACATTACTCTATAAGCTCGTGAGATGGCAATTAAGTCCACAAAATAGTTTTAGCCGATCGTAAAACGGAGTTGCGTAAGATATATCGCTCACTCCTTTCGACAACGCCAAAGAACTTGATTTTTAAGGAGATCTATTTTAAAGTTTAAAAATATAATACAATGTATTAAAAATAAATATCAAGCCACTTATTGAACTTTTACACTGTGTAACAGATCTTTTTAGGTAAAACCTCAATGTTTTTTTTCCATTTGAAAAATATTAAGTACATTTTAAAAATAATTAATCGATACCTTTTCTTCAAAATGCAAAAACAATACCTTCTGCCCTGTAGAGGGTAAATATTAAGTTAAAAATAAGCCGCTTTTGCTGAAATATAGTACATTTTCTAGGCATTTTGAAAACATGCACAACTGAAAATTGACGATTTTTGATATATGATATTCTTGAAAGGAGTGAGCAATATGACATATCGTGGGTATACTGGCAAAAAAACGTTAACTCTTAAATCCCTGTTTGAATAATCCCTGTTATTTAAAGCTTTTTAGCCTTAAAAAAATACCCACTATTAAACATAAAGTTGAATTTCCTTTTAAAACCACATAAATATGACTACTTAGTGTATTTGGCCAGTTTATAGAACGTTGAAAACTTTATAATACTGCATCAGTAAGTCAAAATTGCTTATTTTCGAGTTAAAGTTTTTTGCCAGTACACCCACGATATTTAACACGTTGAACGCCATGTGAGTTATATTTAACACACGCTGTATTTGGTCAAGAGGTTCCATGAGTAAAATATAACTCCATGTATGGATTGGATTTTACGTTATGTGAATTGGATACGCTTCCCGTTTGCCATTTAATGTAAACGTATATACACTATCTGTGTGGCCCCTTGGACAAATTATCGAAGTTGGCCCAGATTTTTCTCTGAAAACTAATACTGGGCATTGCATTAAATGAAGACTGTATGAAGTCTGTTTACAGTTGTGGCCCGAAGGATTTTTTTTCAATGTGGCAGTCAATGTGTTAAGATTATTTTTCATCTCAACATAGATGAAGAAGAATATGAAAGTCTGGGCATCTACAGGGCTCACGACCGTCATAGTCTTGGTTAAGTGATCACTTTACACACGTGTAATATTCACTAATTCTACCCATGATTGACAACTACACTACTCGATTTTTTTCAACTTCTAGATATATTTATTAAACTCGTAATACAGTATGCGTGAGTTCATAATAGCCATCTATGGTGGGGTGAAGAAAGCTTTTATTAAGCCGAGACTCCTTCTATTTGTATGCGAGGTCCGAATCCTGGATTAAATTCACATAATTTATTTATTTGGCTGATGTGTATTAAGTAAAACATAAATTAAATATGGATTTATTCACATACTTAAGAAACGCCTGAAAACATAATTTTCATTTTATTTTAGCTTATGATTTGACCAGTTAATTTATGTATAACATTTTGAGTGTGTCCAAATACTTGTTAATAAATCTGGATTATTTTCAATAAGGATTTATTTTGTACACTATTTTGAACTATTAAAAAAAAAAATTCAGATAAAACAATAATTAATAATACACTGTTTCAAAATACGTCACCATTATTATCAATGTTTCCTTTTACAAAAAAATGTTGTTCCTTAACCCCCCTATCTATATTTATTAACCCATATATACATCTAAATATATTTTTATTCATTAGTTTTAATTTGTACCAGAAGATGAAAACAATTGTCATTTTCGAAACTAGTCGTAAATAGAATAAAACTCGATTAAGTGGATTATTCAAGTGTTTAATTTTAATCAGCGTTTTGTCCACCTCCGTAGCGTAATGGTCAGCACGCTTGGCTACCGTTCTGGAGGTCCCGGGTTCGATTCCCAAGGGGGGTAAAATAAATATAAGTGATTTTTTCACTGTCATATTTATTCAATATTTCCCTGGACTGGTACCTGAAGCGGAGGGCTGATCACCTTTCCTTCATGTGTAAACGATCAAGATAACACTGCGTTTATATGACGCAGTGCCCTATGTACCATTGGGGTGCGGATAGGGGTTTTATTTATTATTATTAATTTTAATCAAATAATCATGTCATTCCACAAAGTTAATGCCGAATCAATAAATTATACACTATTTTTAACATCTCAACATAGATGAAAAAGAATATGGCAGTCTGGGCATATTTACATGGCTCTCAAGGCTTTTTTCATCTATAATATGTTAAAAAATAATGTAAAAAATAACTTTATGCATTAAATGTTAAATGAAACACTGATTTTTTTAGTCTACTAAGTTGAATTTTACTGTTACAAAACACATAAAAAATTATTTTATAACAATTCCTTCGCCTAATTGTGGTATTTTCAAACGAGTCCGAAACGTTTTCATTTTTTATGTGTTTTTTTTACAATAAAATACAACTTAGTAGACTCAAAAATCAGTGATGTAATACATTAATTTAAATGGAGTTTTACAAACTAAACGCCAAATCCATATATAAATAAAAAATAAACTGATTGGAGATAATCCAGTTTCGTGAAGTATTTGGGCGTTCACGCACCGGTCAAGAGCTCCGATCCGAAGAAAGATAGAGAAAAGCACAAGCCAATGCAAGCTAATCGTCGTTTTAAAACGCTAACTGACGTGCCGGACGGTAAAATTACACGGAATTCCGGGTAGTGGACAAGCGCCCTAACTGGCATTTTTCTAAGACGGCGAAACACACAACCCCTAATTACAATCTAGCATTTATCAATATTTCAATCACCAATGAACGATATGATTTGTATCGACGCCACCTTCACGCCCTCGCCCCTAGAAAGTATTCATTACACATCATATTTGTCAAATTTGCCGCTCTCTTTGGTGTCGCTGTTGTGTTGCCATCGCCGCCACGTGATCACCACGTGACCAATCGTAATTTGCAGCCCTTATTTGAACTGATGCGCGGGGTACAAAGCGCGGGAAGCTATTGTGCGAAGGGGGTGGATAAACGTGCTGCCTCGGGTGACGCTATGAAATGACATCCTCTATCAGTAAATATTTACAAGCAAATTTTCCCATGACAACTGATACTACGCATGGAATTTTGGTTTTTAAATATTTTATTTGTATTTTTAACCGAGCGTCTTAATTAATTTTAAGCGATTGTGTTCAGTCATTTTATTGAATCGTTGATAACATGCTCGATTCTATGATCTATTATATATTAAATTGTAAAAACACTTTACCACTTGAGTTTATTTTGTTATAACGACTTGTTTCGGAAGCTATGCTTCCATCTTTAGGTCTAAATATAAACATGTGTATGTGAGTGTTTTTCTTTTACAATTTCATATGTCTTACCACAAAGTGAATGCCGAAACAATAAATAAAATATATTTAAAATAATTTATCAATTTGGCATTAACTATTTGGAATGACATGTTGATTATTATAAATTGAACACTTTTATTCAACCACTAATGGTTTTAGTGTATTAGAAAATAAACATAATTTCAATCAAAATATAAATTTGAAATCGGTTCATCGAATTCATTATCGAATACAACTTTTTGTCAGATCAAGCACATATTTATTTCGAAAATTTTTACTAAAAAAATCTTTCCTAACGAGCTTTTAACGTATTTTACGGTAAAAGATCCATTTTTGAGAAAGCTCTGTTTTTGAAATTAATTTATAGAGACTTACTTTTTTTAACCCTTAAAGAATCTAACGGTCTAAAAAGGCTGCAGAAGGTCAAATTTTATTTTCATCTATTATTTTCTGTAACTTTTGGTATTGTCTGGTGTTTTTTACGTCACCTGTGCATTTTGTGGGGCGATTCTTTCACTGTCACTTTTTGACCGCACATCAATGTGGCGGATTTTCGTGCATATTGATTTGGATTGATTAAGATCGTTTAAGATTTCCTGAACCTAATAATAAAGGGAACAAACGCCAGAGGACGCCCACGCCACGAATATATTTGCTACTATGCGACGACATGGGTTATATAACGTATGAGGAGCTGAATAGTGATTCGCAAAATAGACCGTAGTGGAGAGGTGTCATTTGTTGTTGCAGACTGCTTCACAGGATTGAGATAAAAGAAGATGATCGATGATTGGGCGACACTCTATCTAACTAACTAACCATTACGCCGCTTCCCCGCAGAGGTAGGCAGAGAGAATATAACGCCACACCACTCTGTCTTTGCAAACATTCTTCGCCTCTTCCTAGTTCATGCATCTCCTCATACATACCCGCCGATTATTACGACTCCTAACCTGACCACTTTCAAGTATTTGGCATACCTAATAGTGCCATGTTTATCTCGGTCTTCCTCTGCTTATTTTTCCAATTACATTTGCCTCATAAATTTGTTTTACCGTTCTTTCCTCACTCATTCGTTCCACATGTCCAAACCATCTCAACGCACCTTTCTTAATTACATCGATAATGCTTATCACTCTATCTACTAGCGAAAATTAGCAGTGCCGGCAGAAAACAGATATTGGGTAGAATCCTATGTGATTTCTACCTTCTCGATCATCAAACGTTTAATATAAAATAACTAATAAAAAACGAATTACACGGACGCACGGCCTAACACGGAAAGTGTAAAGAGGTCTGCACAGAGCGCCGCCTAGAGCACGTGGCAGCGGCGTGTTAACACTTCACGGGCAGGATAATAAACACATATTTGCATTCTTCAGATTCAATTTGTTATCGACACCACTATTCAAATAAATTAACAAGCAGAGTGTTGATATAACACGCCGCGGCGTCCTTTTTCGGTACCCAAATAGGCTTTCTTTGCAAGAAATAAAATGGGATGAAATAAAAGAGAACAATAACAATTTCGTTATAATTTAGGATGAGAAGAAAACTAAGCAGTAATTTGAGGGTGTAATCTGAAACATACAATTCAGTATGTGACAGCCTGTGCGAGAAGCCACACGTATTGTTCGCCACAATTTTTTTTACATACCCGTATATTGAAAAATAAATCATTTATTTTTATCTATTTTTAAAAAATCAATACAAAAACAGGTGTTTTAAGCAAAAAAATTAAAAATGTTAAATGTTACTTGGTGTAAAGAAAATTACTTTGCGGGCTATCAAATAAATCAATACTAAATAATTGATTTCGTGGTACAAAATTACACTGAATCGATCCTAAGCGGTATTCAACATATAAACATGTTAAATTAATTTTCTTTACACCAAGTAACATTAAACGTAATTGAAGTTTTTTATTAAGGCACCGTTTTTGCATTGATTTTTTAAAAATAAATTAAAATAATTTGAATAAACAAACGTCAAGTATAGCTTCTATAGCGTTGATAGAAATAATTAATATTTTTTCAATGTTGCAGTGTTGATGTCACATATAACGATACGACATAATTATTTCATAATTTTGGAATATATTTGTGAAGTGATGATCTTTACATTTTTAATTAATGAATCGATGGACTCGCGGTAGGGGTTGTTGCAGAAGAATGAGAAGTAGAGGGTGCACCGATGGAATTTAAAGCGAATGAATGCAATTAAAAGATCCTCAGCACATCGCGCCTTTTTAATTGAAATATTTTTCCGGCTTTCCTTTTATTTCTAGAGATTACTATTCGGTGCCTTAAACATGGTATTTATCTACTCATTTACGTTCATAAATATAAATTGAGAAAATTGTCTTAAATGGGTATTTTTTTTGCAATTTATCTCAAAGTATGGTTTTTACGTCATTAAAATGTATCACAATGCATCAGAAATTTATACTTTTCTCATTCAGAAATTCGCGCCATTCTCACTCAAAAAAATCCAAAGTGATGTTTAATCGATGGTACCTTTAAAACATTATAATGCTAAAAATATATGAAAGGTAAAAAAAATATATGAAGTTACATATCGCCAAAGGGCTACTACGCAAAAAAATAAACTCCTTGTTCCAAAAATGTTATCTAAATCGTCAAAATTTTCATATTCGAAAAAAGCACCCATAATTCTAGCGTTTGAATTGTTCGTTTCTAAAGCTAGAATCATGGGTGTTTTTCGAATATGAAAATGTTTACAATTTAAATACCATATTTGGAATAGAGAGTTTCATTTATTTTTGCGTTGTGGCCCTTTGGCATATAACTATTGATATGATGAGAGTATTTTTCAAATAGTAAAAATATAAAATTGTTTTTAATTTGAATTTCACTAGGTAAACACCATTTTTACTCATCAAGAAATTTGCTCAATTCTCACTCAAAAAATTTCGAGTTTATGTACCTATTCGTATTGTACAAAGATGGTTTACTAATTATACTAAAAAATACGAAGGTATATATGGAGACATTATATTTTCAAAGATTAAAAACCTAAAATATTTTTTTATTTGAATTTTTCTTGGTAACTATCACACGTTATAAAATCTATTTTGACACGTGTTTTGATTCATTTTTCATCATTTTCATTCATTTTTATCATCAAAAACCGTAGAGGCATACGGTTTAGTACCGCATTATTGGGAGAGAGAGTCTGAAATGACATTAAAATTTCTGGATACTTCCAATTGTTTATTGCTAAATAGGGTGAATTTTGCATGCCCACCTCTGTAGTGTAATGGTCAGCACGCTCGGCTACCGTTCTATAAGTCCCGGGTTCCATTCCCAGGGGGGGGGCGAATAAATATAAGTAATTTTTTCACTCTAATATTTATTTGATATTACCCTGGACTAGTTCATGAAGCGGAGGACTGATCACCTTTCCTTCGTGTGTTAACGATCAAGATAACACTGCGTTTATATGATGCAGTGCCTTTTGCATTATTGGGATGCGGATAAGGGTTTGATGATAAAAGATGAATAATCCATTGTCTGGTAAAATGAACATAAATACATTTAAAATGCCACGTTTATATTTGAAATGATATATCATTCATATATATACAATAGATAATTTTCTTAGATTTTCAGTAATGCATATTTTTCAAACTAATATTTTATATTGAACATAATATGTAGATATATGGTATATATAGTCGATAAGAAAAAACAACAACTAGTGTGATAGTAATAGTATTTAGATTTCATTACAAAATTTTCAAAATTCATCTGAAAGCTATTTATTTCATCTCCATCAACTTAAAGCATACACGACGATGTTGAAAGTTGTTTAAAATATTTGCTGGAGCTAAGCCACTCACGGTATACGATAATACAGTCCTCTGTACTGTTTGGTCAAATAAAGCACATTGTCGTGTTAGACTTTATACAAATATAAAGGGAATGTAGCCAACCCTGCGCGAGTTTACCTACATCGGATGGTGGTGGCGGGGGGAGGGGGTGAGGGGTAGGGGGAAAGGGGTTGAAGAAATGTTGCCAGGAATAATCGCACATGTCGCTCACTCATTTCAAGAACGCCATAAATTAAAAATCGTCAATTTTCAGTTGTGCATGTTTTCGGAATGTCCATAAAATGTACTATACCCCAGCAAAAGCGGCATATTATTAACTTAATATTTACCCGCTACAGGGCAGAAAGTGTTGTTTTTGCATTTTGAAGACAAGGTATTGTTTAATTATTTTAAAAATATACTTAATATTTTTCAAATGGAAAAAAACATTGAGGTTGTACCTAAAAAGATCTGTTACACAGTGTAAAAGTTCAATAAGTGGCTTGATATTTATTTTTAATACATTGTGTTATATTTTTAGACATTAAAAATGTTCTCCTAAAAAGTCAACTTTTTTGATTTTTGACGTTCTTGAAAGGAGTGAGCGATGTGCGATCAAGGACTATCTACATTAAACTATTCTATTGAAGAGATGTTTTTAATTTCGTCATCTCAATTCTCAATATGGATGAAGAATAAGATTTTTTATATATCTAATACGTTTCTTGCAAAAACTTCAGATATATATAAAATGAAAAAACTCAGTAACTCGGTAAAAATGAAGAATAATATAGAAATGTGGGTATTTACAGGGCTTATGACCTATCATAAACTGGTTGAGTGATCACTTTACGCACGTGCAACATTCACCAATTCTATCCATGATTTACAACCACACTAGAGTTAGTGAATGTTACACGTTTTTAAAGTGGTCACTTAAATAAGCCTATGATAGATCGAAAGCCTTGTAAGTTTCCTGACTTCTATATTCTTTTACATGTGTGTTGAGATCAATATAAATAAAGATCTTATGGGGAACGTGTGTTTGCATTGATTACGTGCATCCACGTCTCCATTATTTGCTTTTTTAATAGATAAAAATTTAATTAATAGACTTACTTGAATGTTTCACGTTTTTATATTCAGAAAAATTGTTTAAGGTTATTTCATTAATATTATTAATACAAACATAAAAAATTATTTTCGATATTTGAGATTAAAAATAATAAGAAAAATAGCCAATATAATTTATAAAATAGTATTAAAGCATTCTATGTGGTTTCATAAGGCAATGGATGTTTTCATTTCACTATGACGAGAATTAACCTCAATTCTTCAAAAGAGTACTAGAAAAATGCAAAATGAAAAATGCATATGGATGTAGCTACCTTCAAATACTAACTATCACCTTTCCAGTTTGCATGTGAGACAAAGAACTTACAATACATTGTAATTTGCAAATGTTTACAGTAGACAATGTAACAAACATTGGTGTAACTTTGTGGATATTGTTTTGGAGCAAATCCCGGTTTTTGCTAAAGCGAGCTTTAGTGCAAACACTCGGCAAGATGTGATTCTCATGATGGAGAGGATTAATGCCCTCACACAATGTGCCGTGTACTGTGTAGAATAAGTATAAAGCCAATATACAAACAGATTATCCCCCTCCTGCCAACATTTATACCTCCTGCCTCCCACTCATCCCCTGGTAGATCCACCCCGCGCCGACAAGCTCGCAAATAATAATTAAAGTGTAATTATCTGCCTGCTCCGAAGTAATGAATACTTATAAACCGAAATTTATTGTAGGAATTTGATATATTTTTTTAATTAAAAGTATTTTTGGCTTAGTGGTATGGTAATGTAACACTATTTTACATTGGGAAAAAACGTTTTGCGTCGGAAAAACATCACGTGAATTCAATATCAGAATTAAGGAACATGTTTCGTGTCTTAAGGCCGAGATCTCAGACGATCAAATTGAATGGCTTGAATTGGAATTTGACTACTACTACTACTACTACCATCATGCCGTTTCCCCGCAGGGGTAGGCAGAGAGGATGGAACGCCACACTCTTCTGTCCTGACATACACTCCTCGCCTCCTTCACATCCATACATCTAGTCATACATGCCCTCCGATTACGCAGACTCTTTTTAAATATATATTTTTTTTTTATTAAAAAGGATTACCTTTATTAACTCTTTCCTTTTCAAAATTATATATTTATTTTAAAGAAAAACTTATTTTTTCAATTAAAAATTGGTATTTTAAGCAAAAATTTAATTATGTCAATGTTTCCTGGGTTTTAAGAAAATTAAGTTGCTATTTATCGTATGTTGTGTTTTAATTTCAAAATTAAATATTCTGAATTTGACTTCTTATTTGATGACTAATATTTCAATAAATCGGCGGGCATATAAATTTTACATGTAGATAAAACTAGTCTTCGTTTAGAGAACCTAGAAAAAATAGAAATAATAAAGCAATTAATTAAGAGTTGCCCATAATAAATGACTAATAAAATTTAGCTTCAAGCCCGCTTATTAAAATATTCCTCTCATCTCTCTTTAAAATAATAATAACAATAATAAGGTTATTTTATAAAAAAAACTTTAGTCAACATTTGACCTGATGATGATGATGAAACCGGCTATATTCATGAAGCAGTGTTTTTAATTGTTATAACGATTGATTTTAAAATATCTCTATTTTACTTTTGTCTTAAACGATTAAAAAAATTGTAATTTATGGATTCATAAACGCTTTACATGCTACACGATTTATCCACAACGACGGTCTGAAAGTCCTAAGAATCAACAATAAATATGGTAGTAGAACACATCAATATATCGTTCCAAACATGTTTAATTTGTTGCCACCGGAGAGGTAAGACGTATTTGTTGATAAATAAATAAAGGAATGGGAAAATGATCGAGAGTTTATTCTAGTTTTTGTTTATTTTGTATATTAGATTAAAATAAATAACAAGAATTGAAAAAAAATTGCATGTAAAATGAACTCAACTGAAAAGACACACAAGGTGGCTTGGCTTGGTGGGTCTACCATATGCAAAAAAAAGTTTAGTCTGTTTAATTTTTTTATGAATGTATACAGTTTATGTACATAGTTAGCAAATAAATGATTTTTTTTTTAAATGCAAACAGAGCGAAAGCAATTTTCCTGATTTTATGAACTGTTAACCTGTATTTCACCGCCGGCACTATGTCTCCCCGACTTCAATCAGTGTTACATTATTTCAATATTTGTGTATGCACTTTCGACGGCACAAATCCTGTGTCAATCATCGCATGGGACAACGCGTTTTATTCCGACTGTTCAAACAAATAAACACTATGTAATGTGTAATGGGGATTCGTAATAATAGGGAGTTTCTGCAGTAGGTACCTATCTCCTTGCCCTAAGGGTATAAAGACATGAAGATTCTGTTTTAATTGTTATTTCGTAAAACAAGATTCGTTCAATGACCTTTTTTGGAAAACCTATATTAAAATTTGAGAATTTGAAACTTCGAGCATTCGTTATTAATGATAATGTTATTTATACATATTTGCACATTAAGTTAAATTTAAGCATTCATTTAAAAATAAAAATAACAATTTTAAATACGTTCGTCATCTTACCTTGTGAATAAAATGTCATCATTGCAGTTTTATGAAAATAATTCACTACTTTTTTACCAATTAATTTTTTACAAATTATGATGCTTCGATTTATGAAAAATATTCGACGTCGAAGTACTACACCCCTAGAAAAACTTAAAATAACTTATATATTTTGTAATAAAAATTATAATTTTGGGCAACCTGAAATTTCTACAACCATAGGCACGTTTTATTTAAAACCGTCGAGATGTGATCTTACCACTGATAACTTCATGTTTGGCAGCGTTATTGTAGCTCCGGTGCAATCTACGAGTAAGACGGCTACTACGATTATGTCTCAGATGCTAGTACTAGATGTATGCCGTGATTATCATGGCTGCTATAAATTGTTTATATGCGATAACACTAGAATTTAGTATGTAGAATATTAAAAAGACGTTTTGTTTATTTGACCTGATTTTTAGTCCGTTATATCCAAAGTTCGTAAAATAGAGGTACGTTATATCGAGGATTTACTGTATTTAGAAAATAAATGTGATAAATGTAAATAAAAATAATAACTAGAGACAAGAATAGTCTTGTAGGGTGAAAAATCATAAAAGAAGATTAAATAAAATACTTGAATTATGTCAAAGGACATTTTTATAAATAAAATAAGCATTCATTTATAATTATGTTATTCGCAGTTTAAGGATAAATATTTAAAAAGAATTGTTTAGTACCTATACTTAATCAAAAATTTTATTCATTACGATATAACTTTTAAAGCTTCAAAGTGATTGACTATTTCTGATGGCAAGAATCCCTATCAACCATTTTTTTCCCAAACTAGTCGATTATTAAATATTGGAATTTAAAACCTTTATTGTCATTCTAAATACACATTCTCGCTACCAGTCTCCATAATTCCTGCGTATCAACAAACACTCATATGTTTGTGGTTTTTCACGGTAGATATGTTATAACAATAATGCGCGCATAACAAAGATACCACAAAATAACAATGCATTCTTGTAAACATTGCGAGGATTCGCACGGGATAATCCTCAATATATTTCAAGTAAACGAATGGAAGTAAATGAATGGAAATAAAACTTGGATCACGTGTTTATTTGCCTCAACAAATATAAACACAATATACTTATTTTACTTTTTTATACGAACTTACGATGTTTGAGTTATCACAAATCATTTTGAATTTGGCAAATACGACAAGCTGCTGACTAAAGCACGGATATTTATTCCCACTAAAAAATTGTGGGTTCAAAAAATAAGACCATGCTTTAAAGGTGATTTGATTATTTTTAGATTCGCTATAAATTGTTTTGTTGAAATTTTAAATAGAAATCTCCATTGCGCATTTCACTGGGAACATCTTAAAATTTAAAAAAAAAATACGAAAATGGTGGTTTGTTTTTCACTTGACGATAATTTTGATAAATTAATGAGATAGTGACACACATAACTGATAGAAAAATGTAATCCTTAGTATTAAAAAGTTTATTTTTATAAAAAAATCACAGGATTCGATCTTTTAACTATATTCAATATATAAGTATATATATATATATATATATATATATATGTATATATATATATATATATATATATATATATATATATATATATAAATAGATATATATATATATATATATATATATATATATATATATATATATATATATATATATATATATATATATATAAAATAAAATGAATGCATGCACTACGAAATAATTATATACATCCTTCTAATTCATTAATATATAATAATACCAAAATTAATACTTTTTCAGGACTTTGGAAGTGGTAATTTAGTTAAAATTTGATTGAAAATCATAAGTTACGAATGAATATTCACGTGATTGTATCTCTTCATATTATTAAATAAACCCTCCAGGTCTACACGTCAAGTGAGTGGTATAAATTTAATTGCCCGCTACTTGATGTCACGATCAGCGTAACACGTTATCCGGTTGGGGGTTGATATTAATCCTCCATACATAATGCCATACCTCCTGCAAACTGCTGCGCTCCTGGTATATCCCGCACCCCGCGGAGCCGCTGACAATACAGCCTTACTGGAGTGAACTAATATGGATGATCCCACCAACCCTTACAAAGAAATCAATCGCTCGTCAAAAATGTATCGTCGGGTTTGTATATGAATACTAAAACAGTACCTTGTTCATACGCTGCGGTTGAACAAGGGATAAATAATCCTTGACACAATGTATCTCTGTGAACACACTATACGTTTTACCTTTTTTTTATATTTAACCCAAACATTACATTTTAACATGTATTTTGTAAAGTTAATTCAAAATATTACTTTCAAGAGATGTGTATTTCAGAATTTCTATCTCATTTTCCCAAAATTTACCCTCAAATGTAATAAATAAAACTATTTAAAGAAATTGAAGTCCTTTTTTTTAAGGATGGAAACATTGGTAAGTATAAATTATGGAAAGGTGAATTAACGCTGAAAACAGAGTGAATGGTGCATTAAAATCATTTAGAGTAAGTAAAAACATATTTTATGTATAAAATGTTAAATCAAACACTGATTTTTTGAGTTTACAGGTTTTATTTTATTGTTAAAAAACACGTAAAAATCAATTTTATTTATTTATTTAAACTTTGTGTACAGAAAATAAATAAGTACATTGGCGAGCTTATTGCTAAAAAGCAATATATTCCAACCAACCGAATTTTGCGACAATTGTTTCGCCTAGTAATGGCATTTTCAAACGAATGTTTGAATCGAACGAAAAAGCCATAACTTACTGGGTAAAACAATTGTCACAAAATTGATTTTTATGTGCTTTTTAACAATAAAATGCATCTTAGTGGACTCAAAAAATTAGTATTTGATTTAACATTTAATACATAAATTAAAATGAAGTTCTACAAATTCAACGTCAAATCCATGAATAAGTAAAAACCTTACAGCGAAAGCTAATCAGACAGTCCAGGTTCCAATCCTAATAATGTAGCATGGATGTGAATTATGGAGTCGACAAAAGAGGGATGAAAGGAGACCGAATGCAGTCGAAATGCAATTTCTCAGACAAACGTGCGGCCAAACGATGTATGATAAATGTTCAAATGGTGATGCAAGGCTAAGGTAATTGATTAAATAAAAATAAAAATATGTTGTCGTAATTTGGCCGTGTGAATTGAATAAATTAAGAAAGAAGAGAAAAAAAACTTTAATTAAAAATGAATAAATATTACCAAAACGTGCCTGACGAGTCAATTAATGAAATAAATAAATACTAGTTACCTAAAAATGAAAAGCGTTTATTATAAAAACAAATTTAGTATTTAGATAAATAAACGCTAAGTCTTCTTCTTCTTCTTCTTCTTCTTCTTCTTCTTCTCTTAAATGGCTTTTCACCCATCTTGGGTATTATAGCCAGTGTCGAGTTGTTTAAACGCTTAGTCGTATTTTCGATGGGTTAATCTTATATCATGATTTTTTTAAATACTCGTAGTTCATATGTTAATTGACAACGATTATTGTTGGTAATTTTGTAAAATTCGTTATTAAGAATTGCATAATTTGAAGAGGTTATCAGTGTACGACTTAATACGTCACCCTCAGCCAGTATTTGATGAACAGCGGCCACAGAGCGGAGCTAACCGTCTCCCGTGGTTTTGTTTCATTCATTGTTGGAAATTTATACGGCGGAAATATTCAGTAGACAGATTTCGAATAATAAGGCACACATCGTGTTCTGTTGGCTCCAAATCCCTTCTAAGTCATACAACTTGTATAAATATTTTGCCGGATATCGTTTCATACAAATTTTACAATAATAACTGTAAAATTAAATACACTAGTCCGCCTTCTTTGTATGGTTGTACACGTATTTGGTTATTTTACATGAGGTCCTGAGTTCAAATCTCGGAGGGCTCAAAATAAATATGAATGATTACATTTTTTGTTGTTATCGCAACATAGATGAAGTATATTGAAGTCTTAATATTTACAAGGCGTATGACCTATCATAGGCTGGTTAAGTGATCACTTTTCACACGTGCAACATTCACCATTCTACCCATGATTGACAACCACACTACTCAATTGTTTTTGTTTTTTAATATATGTTCAATCTAATGATACAGTACCAGTACATATGAGTTCACCATAGTCATCTTTGTCTTATTGAGTAAGCTTTCATTTAGCAGAGACCCTATATGTAAAAATATCTCCTAAGTGTAGAAGACCCTTATTTTTGAACAAGTATTTGGACACACTCAAAATGTTATAATAAGCCTACTTTTACAGGCTTATTTGCATCTTTACTGTGTAAAGAAGGGAAGACAAATATGAAAAATACATCATATACACCCAGACCAATTAAATATATATCACTTGGTGGGAATTGAACCCGCGACGCTAGTTTCGAAGTCGAGCGCATACCTAACTTCCTTTACTACACTTTAACTTCTCTACTTTTTCCTAAAAAAAGACTTGGGATTAATTTCAGGTGATTTTATCTTTGATAGTGTTATTGTTAATTTAAATATAAAATTGAAAACCACCAACTACAAAATTAGTATTTAATTAGAACCCTTATCCGCACTCCAATGGTGCATAGGGCACTGCATCATACAAACGCAATATTATTTTGATCGTTAACACACGAAGGAAAGGTGATCAGCCCTCCGCTTCGGGTACCGGTCCAGGGTAATATTGAATAAATATTAGATTAATTATTCCCAGTATTTAATTAATACAAATTTATATATTTAATATATGTTCTGCCACACAACTTGTAGTATAACGCAGCCCTTGTAGTGAATATTTGCGAACCGGAAGAACAAAGCCCCCTCCACCGTGGCCGGGGCAGGCGCCCCGGGGTTTGGGGCCGCTAATCCGAAGGCCGGGCCCCCCGGCCCGTTTATTGAGTGCAGTTTAATTTTTACCCTATCGAGCTTTTTGATTTCGCCTCTCATCCGTTGCTCATACATGCCTTTATTGTGGAAAAAATCTTCTCTATAAAGATCGGCCGTAAAATGTTTACGCTTATAGGAAACAGGACTGTGTGTTTATATTGGACATACTTGGAAATGGGTTATTAAGCATTTTAAATACAAACATGACACTCTTTTCCTACATACAGTTTTAATCGCTTTGATAGTTTTTTGCTGTATGGAAAAATCCTGAGATGAAGATCAGCAGCAAAATCAAGATTTACAAAACTTGTGTCCGACCCATCATGACGTATGGAATCGAAAGTAGAGCGGACACCGTTGCCACAAAAAACGCGCTTAGAGTGTCAGAAATGAAGACTATAAGAAGCATATCAGGCAAGAGTCTTCGAGATAGAATAAGAAACGCCAGGATCAGGGAAATATGCGAGATCGAAGATGTCGTTAGGTGGGGAAGGCAACGAAGGAGACAATGGTATGAGCATGAGAGGAGAATGGAACCATCCAGACTCCCCCCCCCCCACATTGCTATGTACGGCCAACCCCATGGTAGACAACTCCCGGGCAGACCACCAAAGAGATGGGTCGATAGTTGGGAATCGACATCGCAGGAGGCTAATTCCTCCTAAAAACAGGCCACAAGGTCTACAACAAGATGAAGAAGAAGAAGGAGAAGATAGTTTTTGTGACATAAAACATTTTAATTTCGACATGTTAAAAATTGAATCTAATGAAATTGAAAGTTTTAATACTTATTGATTCTGAACCAAATTATAAAAAACTGATTTTTTAAAAAACTGTTTTTTTTTTTTTTTTTAATATTTTTATGAGATTTATGATTTATATGAGGGTTACTAATTTGCCTCAGCAAAATTTATAAGTTATGTTTTGACATTTAAAACGTGGTTTGAATGAGTTGCGTGTGTGTATGTGTGTGTGTAAACTCGTGTGTACAACGTCATGAGATTAATGATATATGTAGGAGTTCCAAAAATTTGAGTAGTGTGGTTGTCTATCATGGATAGAAAGGTGAATGTTGCACGTGTGTAAAGTGATCACTTAACCACCTTATAGCAGCTCATAACCCCTGTAAATACACAGTAAATACTTCCAAATTCTTTTTCATCTATGTTGAGATGTCAACAAAATAAAATAATGAGCTTGATATAATAACATTTTGAGTGTGTCCAAATACTTCACAAAATTTGGATTATCTCCAATTATAGGGGTTATTTTCCTATTACTTTTTGACATCTCATCAAAGATGAAGAAGAATATGGAAATCTGGGCAAGTCTGTAAAGTGATCACTTAAATCAGCCTACGACGGTTGTTAGCCCCGTAAATGCCCAGACTTCCATATTTTTCTTGATCCAATAGAATATATTCGAAATCCTCTATTTGTTGAGATTTATTTTATTACACACGACATGTTTCGAAAACTACAGCTGTTTTCATCGATAGGTGATTACTAAAACTTAATTATCACCTGTCTATGAAAACAACTATAGTTTTCGAAACAAGTCGTGTGTAATGTAATAAATTTTAAAAAGTGGGATTATCTTATACAAGTGTTTAATTTTTTTTTAAATAATCCTCCATTTGTATTTTTGTCTTTAAACTAATCTATTTTGCTAATACCCACAAGTTAGTATGGAAGTATAGTTTAAGTATGAGAACAAGTACGTAGTACGTATGTATCCTTATTGTCCTCTGCGTGAACTGTGGATAGCACACGCCGTGGAGTGGCGGAGAGTCCCTCTCGTTACCCGGGAAACTGCGCTCCTGTCGAGGGCCTTCCCTAGCCCTGTTTTTCTGCTGATTTAATTTAGCAGACTTAATCAGGGGACAACACAAGAACCAAGATACTCAACCTTTTTTTCGTCGGCACCGTCAACCGATTTCAAAATATATAATATATCGTGGATTACTGGCTAAAAACGTTAACTCAAATATATGCAATTTTGACTTCATGATGCAGTATTATATAAGTTTTAAACGTTCTTTAAGCTGGCAAAATACACTAGTGGTTTAAAATATCATATTTATGTGGTTGTACGAGTAAATTCAATTTTAAGTTTAATAGCGGCTTTTTTATTCAAGTTAAAAGCTTTTAATCACATGGATTTTAGAATAAACGTTTTTGCCCACGATATAGGTATTATATGTGTATTCATTATTACGTGTTGTGATGGTTTGGGCATATCGAATGTGATCTTCGTATCTTTCATGCACTAGTATCCCAACACCGGAATGTGCTCTTTCATCTTTCTGTTTTCCGTTATATATAAATATATAATTGGAGAATTTAGAAGTTCCTTTTCCTTTTTTTGGTTTCCGACACTCCACATATGTCAATATTATGGTTATTGAGTTTTATGATGATTTCTTGATCTCTTTTGCTCCATGATATAATATTCCAGCATGCCAGTCTTACAGTGTTTCGTCTTTTCCACAATCGTTTCGTTTCGTTTCGTCCGAGGCTAAGTTCTGTTTAATGTGAGCGTTGGTTCTTTTTAAGTTTTTCTTTTCTAAGGCATTTAGGCTGCTGAACTTGCACACCAACCCTCCTCCTTTCTCATCCGGGCTTGGGACCGGCAATGGCGGAGATGAATCGAATGAGTTAAGAAAGAACAGTTCAACAAATTTTCAGGCGAATATAGTTAGTAATAGAAGCAGAGAAAGACAGAGAAAAACATGGAATTACTCGAATGTGATCGGATCCGGAGTCAAAATAATTGGCCGTATGAATTAGGAGATGCGTGAATGTAAAAGAGGCGTAGAACGTTTGCAAAGACAAACTGGTGCGGCGTTCTTTTCTCTCTACGTAAATGTGGTCATGTTCAGAGTAGAAATAATCGGCGGGTTTTTTGAGGAAATCATGAATGTGGAAGAGACAAGGATTGTTTGCAGAAACAGATTGGTGTAGCAGTTTCTTTGTTTACCCCTGTAGAGAAGAAGCGTGACCGCACCATTTTCAAACACCGTAAACAGCGATACGGTATTTAAAAATTATTTGAAATGCATCGAAACACGTGTCAAAATAAATTTCAAGATAAAGAAGTATTTACCAAGTATAATTTCAATGTGACCGCCTAATCAATTAATGAACTTTATTTTTTAATTAATTATTTACCCATTATGCATTAAATGTTCAAAAAATATTATCCTGGATGAATTTATTTTTAAAAAAATGTTGATTTGAAATAATCGAGTTATTATTCATAAAATACCCTTAAACTATGAAAAAATACTGCTTCAGAAGGGTACAATGTGGAAAATTTTTATTTTATTTTAATTATTTTTAATCATAATCAGTCCCATTATTAGAACTCCTTAAATATCTCTTTCATTTCCTAGAAAACAGGCTTGGATATCCTAATATTTAACTCAAATATATACTCAATTGATATAAAGGTATGATGTTCTAATAAATATTTAAATCACCCCTTACGCCCCACAGTTCGATAACCACTTGTTTACAGAAGTACGAACCCTTGGAATAAAAGATGAAGGTATTCCTTTTGAAAAGCTTCTGTCATATCGGAAAGTACACTCAGTTAAATAGAACTTTCCATAAATTTCTTTAGAAAATTTAATATTTAAACGATGAAAAACAAAATGAAAGTGTGTTTACATCTTTTTATTTTAAATCATCTCAAACAAAATAATAAAAGCTGTGTTTTCTCTTTATATTTTGTTAAATTTACTTTAATTAAATAATATCAGTTCAAGTATTTGCCTGCCTCCATAGTGCAGTGATTATCGTGTTTGTTTGGAATTCTCGGGTTCGATTTTATGTGACTTTTCACTATTATACTTACAAAATATACTCAGGGAGCATACTATCATACTTATTAAATCCACTTTTTTTTTTTAAATACCCTAGATTACAAGCTGAAGCCAAGGGCTGATCACCTTTTTTGTGATGATCAAGATAACACTGCTTCTATACAAAGCTGTTCCTTATGCTCCATTGGGTGTAGAAATGGGTTGAAAGAAAGAGAAGTATATCTGCTTCTTAAAACTATTTCTTTCTGACACTTCTCAGCCCACAATGATGCTTAGGGCACCGCATTGCAAAACCAATTTATACCCTCATATTTATGTAACCATGTAAAAAAAGAATATACGCATATTTAAAAATGATACAATTTACATAAGTAAAGGAATACAAAGTTGAGAAAATAACAAAATATATGGCCGTGAATGCATTTTTATTAAAAGCACACACAAGTTTATTGTATGTATAATATTTTTTCGATGCAATAATTTAATGTGACCCGTAGCTAGTGGTTACGACGTTTGGCTACCAAACAAGAGATCGGTGGCTCGATTTTTGGCGGATTTAACATTCCAAAATAATATTTTTTTACTGTAATCCGAATCGTCTCTTGGGTCTGAATCGTAAAACTGATCAATTTGCTTTTATGTATTGTAGGAATACTGCTGACCTTATATTCCTGTATAAAATTTAAAATAATTATGTAGATTGCCCAGAGAATGTAATTATCACTCATCAATTTTAGAGTCCCAGAAGCACAGACCAGAAACAAAAATTTATTTAAAATCCCTAAAATGTACACCAAGTCCTACCAAAATCCATTTTTAAATCGAGCCTGCGATATGTGCAACGCAATGCTTAATGAAATAGACATCAATAATGTTTCTTTTAATACGTTTAAGAGAAATATTATTGATGTCTATTTGACTAGTTGATAAAGAAAATTTCTATTATTTGATAAAAACATGTAATTTAAGTTTACTATATAGCTATACTTTTATTTACATGACATTTTATTTTAATTTTTGGATTACTTAAATGAAAACCTCTAATTGGAATGTTATTTTTTTAAATTATATTGTGTTATTTTTGTTAAATATTCTGTTGGTTTACCAATAAATAAATAAAATAATAAAATAAAAATCGACGAATGGGAAAGTGATGAAGTATTTGATCCAGTATTCTATAAATCACTGTGTTTGAATGAGAGAGAAAAGAAAAATTTAATTTGCATTATAACATTAAAAATATGAGAGGATTAGTTACCTTACGTCTTCAATAATCTTCGTAATCAATTAAATGTAAAACATCAACTTTAATAGAAAAAAAATTTAATTAAAAATAAATATCTCAGTTAGGTTAGGAGTAAAATGTGTGAAAGGACAAGTTGAAAGTAATGCCATATTTGGCTCATTTACCACTTGTTTATTTATTTAAATATTTGTTTTTATTTATCAATTCATATGACTAACTTGACCAGTAGACGGGTATTTGAGAATAGTCAAGATTATGAACTTTCAGGTATTATTCATTGATTTAATTTCTTAAAGTGTTTTATTTATGTTAATATATAAATAAAACATCTGTATAAAGCCAATTTCTAGAGATTATATATGTTAACTCGACTAGTTTCGAGAACTACAGATGTTCCCATCAATGTTGTATTTTCACATGTTGATGAGAACATCTGTAGTTCTTGAAATTAGTAGTGTTTACAATAATTATCCCAAAAATTCGTCCCATATAATTTATTTTATTTTGTTTTATTTTTTTTAATTTATAAATAAATTAATAAAATAACAAGGAGATTCCCTAAGATATGGGATTTTTTAAATTGAATTTAACATGACACCGTATTAAGTCCACAATATGTACGTACATTTTATGTCAAAAAAATAAGAAACTTGAAAAAAAAACATTTATATTTTGTATATCAAAAGTGGTATTACACACAGTGAACAATGTGTACACTTTGTGAAATATGTACAATATATAATGACAAGGAGAGTCTTCTTCTTCGTCTTCTTCTTGGTGTAGGCCTTGTTGCCTGTTTTTAAGAGGGATAAGCCTCCTGCGAGGTCGATTCCCAGCTGTCGATCCATCTCTTTGGCGGTCTACCCAGGAGTTGTCTACCTTGGGGTTGGCCGTACAGTGCAATGTGGAGGAGTATATATGGTTCCATTCTCCTCACATGCGCTTACCATTGTCTCCTTCGTTGCCTTCCCCACCCAACGACATCTTCGATCTCGCATATCTCCCTTATCCTGGCGTATTAAGGAGAGTGTTAAAAAGATTTTTATTTAATCATTTAAAATATTTTCAGAGTAGCGCCAGTGTCGAGTATTAAATAGTATTCCGAGTATCTCGCGAGCCCATACAATGGAAATAATAAATAATAATTTATTCACGCGGTAGTGGCTTTCATCGGATTGTGAATGATAGGGGTAGGGGTTTGTAGTGTTAGGGGCTGGAGACACTTATTGCATTCCTCCCTTCATCCGGCCACCTGCACCAACAGGCTATTAAACGCCAACTTTCATCTGAAATAAGGGAAGATTTCATCAATTCAAATATGTTTAAGGACGTTTAAATACGGAGACCAAAGCTGACACTTTTTATTAATCGGGTTTAGGGGTGCAACTTTGGAAGTCATTGTCGTCATTTTGTATTTTTTAGACGGTTTTCTATCACAAAAGATAAGGATCTTGTGTGAATTTTGGAGAATCACACTTTTTTCCGGAATACAAAACCTTTTCAAAAATAAAATCATTACGAATTGAAAAAATGTGTTTAATTGATTATGTTTTATGAATCTAGAGGTTAGTCATTATCTTTTTGACATCAAATAAAATTGAAATTTAAGATGGTTTTATTTCTCAGGTTGGAACACGTGTAGTTTTTTGATATAACAAAAAAAATTATGTTTGATAGTGATCATGCCAAGAGTTGGAATAATCAGCGTGTATGTATGAGGAGATGCATGAATGTGGAAGATTTGAAGATTGTTTGCAAATACAGATTAGTCTGGCGTTCTATTCTCTCTACCTAGCCCTGCGGAAAGCGGCGTGAAGGTTAGTGAGCTAAGTTAGTTATATCACAGTTCAATTAAATATTCTTCCAAAAAATGTGCAGGTAACCTATTTCAATTCATTTTTATTTAAAAAATACATTTAAAAAAAGAAATTGATGGTACATTGTGTATTTTTTATTGGTTTGGTATTCATTTCGTGGATGAACATGATTAAAATATAAAAATTAAATACTTGTACAATGTGCAAGAAACATTTGAATTTATCGATGTAACATAAACGCGACAAGTTTCGAAAATTACAGATGTCCTTATGAGCAGGTGAAAATGCAAATCAGTTATTATAATATATTCACCAGTTGATGAGAACATCTGTGTTTTCAAAAATTGTCGTGTTTATATATTTTTTAAATCCAAAAATGTGACCCAATACAATTTATTTATTTAATTTTCATATTTAAAAAATACATAGTGTGTTTGTTTACTTTGAACATTCACATACGTACAACCTTGTGAGCTTTTCATAGGTTGCGTATGTGTGTGTGTGTGTGTGCGTGTGTGTATGTGAATGTTAAGTACTTTTAGTGATATGAGGGAGGGGGTGAATTATACACCATGGGGGTGTGAATAAAAGATTTAGGCACTCAAAAAATAAATCACTTTCAAATTGAATTATTGTACAAAGAACATCCACATGGTATTTTCACTTGCTGTCTTAGAATTCGAGAATAAAATTAAATTATAATTAATTCACAATATTTTGAGTGTGTCCAAATACTTGTTCTCAAATCTAGGGTTTCCTCACTTACGAGTATTTTTATCATTTTTACATCTCAATTTTTTTTTTATTTTTGACAAGTATTTGGACACATCAAATTGTTGTCAATTATAAAAACTGGTCAAATTATTAGCTGCATAAACAAATCAATCTTGTTTCTAGGCATTTGCCAGTGTGTAAAAATATTTCGGGGCTCGGATCTTGCATACTTAATTTTATAAAAGGGTCTCGCTAAATGAAAGCTTTCTTAATCTAACACAGGTGGCAGTTGTGAACTCATATGTATTATACATATGTCCTGTGTCCTAGGAGTTTAATTTTTTTTGTGTTGTTGTTTATAAAAGGTAGAATGGTGAATGTTGCACGTGTAAAGTGATCAATTGACCAGCTTATGACAGATCATAAGCCCTGTAAATACCCAAAATTCCATATTCTTCTTAAGCCATGTAAAAATGCAATTGAACTCCCTTTATAAGTAATGTTTATATTCCACATGAACCTTAGAGGGTTGCACTCTTTGCCTCAAGGTTTGTAATATAAATAAAAAGATAATGTTTTTTAACATAAAATAGATAAAAATATTTTAAGGAGAAATATTCGTGTTTTTATTATTTACAAAAATACATAAATTTTATACTTTTTCTGTGTGCCTAAGCGGTTAATTATTAAAAATAGGTATCAAGTTGTGTAGTGCGATCGAACTCAGAAACTGTGACTTAAGAGTCTGTGACACTAACCATGGGACCACAACCCGACAAATATTCTATGGGTAATTGGAATCACATGTGACTACTCAGAACGAAAGCGACATAAGTTTTTGTTTTATGCTATACATTTTATCGTCGTTCGCCCCATAAAATGGTTAAATTGAAAAGCCAAACGTAAACAAAGATAAAAATAATTTACAGGCACAATAATAAATTTACATCTTACAAAATGACGGTAATATTATTATTATTGTTACTACATACTTGGCTTATAACTCACCCAAGAATAATATTGAGGCAACTTGTTTATTCTGGAATTAAGCGGAGGTTTATGAATTTCCAGGAAAGAGTTACACAAATTACGCTACGGAGTAATAAATCTTTTAAGAGGTGAGTTTCTTATTTTTCTTTCTGTGCCACTTTTAACGAAGATCGGCGATCATCATGGGTATCTTCACTTTAGATGCTGCAGCTCGGAACAGAGATTTGGTGCTTCTGCCAAACCATTGACGTAGGTTTTTCAGCCATGATGTCCGTCGGCGTCCTTGAGTTCCTCGCCCCTCAATCTTTCCTTGTATGATTAGGTGGAGAAAACGATATTTTTCATTTCTCATGACGTGTCCGAAGTACATCAGCTTTCTTTGCTTAATGGTTGATAGTTTCTTATTATTAGCTTAAAAATTTTAATTATTGCATTTAAATACACTCCTGTTTTCATCTATCTTTATAAACGAAATTGTAAATATTCGTTTGTCACAGGTGTATTTTTCTGTTATAGGTAATTGTTTTTTACAGCAATCGCAGCGCCACCTGTTGAACGTTACAGCAACATACCTATTACTAAACATTGCTCATGGTGGACAGTGTGCTTATCGACAGCTGATCACTGTCATGTACAATATTTTCGATTGCATTGCTGTATCATAGATTTTTGTTTTTTTAATAGCTTCAAAAGAATGTGAAATTAAACATATTTGAAATGTGTGTTTTCGATTTTCATTATTTTTTTAGTTAACCAGACTAAGCCACAGCAATTCGTTACCGACTACGGGTAGTTATTTTTAAAAAATGTTTAGGTTTATGGGAATAATTCATTTTCTTATGAACTGTTTCACTTTTCACGAGAAGTTTTCACTAAATAACAAATAACATAATTTAATGAGATTGTTCGGGCATACAAATCGAACCAGTGAATAAATAATAGTAAAAATATATTTAATAAGTTGAATGTAGTTGAAAATAGAAACAGAGAAAGACCGAAAGATAAATCTTCCTATGATCAAGTATTTAAAATATTAGATAGTGGTCATGTGCAGAGTCGGAATAATCAAAGAGAATATATGAGGAGATGCTTCAATGTAGAAAAGGCAAAGAAAGTTTGCAAAGACAGTAGTGTGGCGATCTATTCTCTCTGCTTACCCCTGCCGAGAACCAGCGTGATAGTTAGTTATTTAATAATTTTGGATAGTATGCACACTATTCGCTTTATAAAGCGTTTTAAACAAAAAAAATTATCTAACTGTATAAAAAACTTTCTTTAATGTTTTTTCTTGTTTTTAAAGATTCAGACGACAATGGGAAAAGTAGTTGGACCTGAAGATAAGACAAATTTGATACGAAAATAACAGTTTAGGAGTTATCTGGAGCGAGCAAACAAGGAAGCGACCAGCATTTGTTTTACCAGAGCTCAACTGTTTTTGGTTAAAGTTTTCTTACGGAGTTTGTTCCTCGCTCTTCGTCCTAAATATTTGTTCAGCATTTCAACATGCCTTCACCAATTCAACTGCATACACTCTATAATACTTCATTTTATAATCGTAGCTCTTTTTCACAAATCCGTCTCGTTCGGGACACAGCAAACATTGCACACGCTTATCAAGATTATAAGATGCTAGTAAAACAATGTATCATTTTGAGTGAAAAGATCTTACATCAGATACCGAGGAATTAAATTATAGGAGTTTACTTTAAAAACATTACTATTAGATCCTGAGGAATTTAACTTACTAACTAACCATCACAAAGCTTCCCGCAAGGATAAGCAGAGAGAATAGAACGCCACACCACTCTTTCTTTGCAAACATTCTTCGCTTCTTCCACATTCATGCATCTCCTCATACATACCTGCCGATTATTTCAACTCCTAACCTGACCGCTTACAAGTGTTTGGCATACCTGATAGTACAAAGGTTTTCTCGGTCTTCCTCTGCTCCTTTTCTCAACTTCATTCGCCTCATAATTTTTTTGTTTTTTTTTGAGATTTTAAATAATTATTTTGGATATTAAAAGCATTGTTAACTTTGTGGTATGGTAATATAACACTCTTCTTATCATTCATTGTTCTTTTTGTGTAATTCCACTTTTAAAAATTCGTTTGTCTATTATATAGAAATTAAAATATGTGTAAGTAAGTTAAAAATAGTAAGAAAGACACCATCTTTAGAAAATAAACTAAATCTTTGCTAACTCATTTCCACTATCTCCTTTTCCCCAATTCAATGGATCCGTAGCATAGTTGGGTGGACGCTCTGCTGCCAAATTGGCGTCGCGAGTTCGATTCCCGCCAATTGCAAAATGAATTCAAGAAATATTTATTTTCATATGGTCTGGGCATTTGTAGTGTATTTTTCACATCTACTTTCCCTATCCTTACTATCCTACCTGCAGACGAGCCTCTAAAATAGAAGCTTTGCGGGTTATTCCTTCGAAAAAAACTAAAACCCTGTATAGCGCCCTTGAGGTAGTGTATTACAAAATGGCGCCATATAAAGAATCCAAATTTATAATAATTTTTATCTTTCGTGCTTTTGAAATTTTAAAAAGATAAAAATATAAAAAAGTTCAATTAATTTCAATAATACGTCTAAAATTTGAATACAAAGTTTTTTGAGAAAGGAATTTAAATTTTTAGATTTTTTTTCAAATATCTTCATAATAAGAACTTTCCAGTAAAGCCGCTAGAATAAACGCACTGTCATTCTTCGTCTGTAAAAATCTTGAATACATTACTTGTAATCTCACGAATAAAATTGAAGGTCTTAGCGAGCCAAATAAGATAAAATATATTATTATTTTAACGACTTTGAATTATTCGTTTGTTTATTTGACACTCTTAAATGACTTTATCTGCATAATACGTAACACAATACTAACAAAACCTTGATAAAATATACTGTAAATTATACAAATTTGTATGCGGAAGACTGCTTGACAAAAACTGCGTCGAGTCCTTGAACACATATTTCCATCAGAGATTACCCAAATATACTGACACAAACGCATAGCTTGAATAAACGAAATAAGCACATGACGCTTACTCCTTTCAACAACGTCATATATCAAAAATAAGTAAATTTTCAGTTGTGCATGTTTTCGGAATGCCCAAAAAATGTTCTATATCCCAGCATAAGCGGGATATTTTTGACTTGATATTTACCCGCTACATGGCAGAAAGTGTTGTTTTTTGCATTTTGAAGAAAATGTATTGTTCAATAATTTTTTTAAATACACTCAATATTTTTCAAATGGAGGAAAAACCTTCAGATTTTACCATAAAAGATCTGTTGCACAGTAAAAAGTTCAATAAGCGGCTTGATATTTATTTTTAAAACATTTCATTATATTCTTAAACTTTAATAACAATCTCCTAAAAAATCAAGTTTTTTGATACATGACGTTGTTGAAAGCAGTGAGCGACATGAGTGAATTTGCGTTTCAAATATACTTTGATTTAAACGCTTCTACTACTTTCTGTGCAAGCTGAGGATCGGAAATACAAACTGTACTAGCATCCCACCTCAAAAAATCAATATCTTAACTTGTACGTTATGTGCGTGTGAAGTGTAGGATGAAACTGTTGATCGTGTACTTTTTAACTGCCCCTTACTTCCTAACCTTGAGTTTCTGCAGGACATTAGCTCGGAGGGTTTGTCCTTCCCGCTAAATGTCTAGCACCTCATATCGCTAAACTCTCCAAAAATAAATAATGCAATCATAAAGCAATTAAAAAAAATTATAAAAAACATTTGTGTAAGTATTAGTAACAATTTTTTTATGTTAATTTACAGCATAATAATAATAAAAAATATCAGTTGTTTGTGGCACGTATAACTCAATTTTGGGTGCTTTGCTAAAATAAAAAAATAAAAACGCGCCTACATACATGAGTATGTGCATGTAAAATTCGATGTCTCTGCCCTGACTAATTGACATTTTTGTTTAATTTTCGTATTCAAAATTGTAAATTTTAATTTTATGGAGTATTTTATTTTTAAATCCTTGTCGTTTTAAAAGAATTTTTAAGCAAACGTAAACTGATTTTTGAGTCTTAATTGTTAAAGAATGACTAAATTTATCTTAATTTTTTTTAACAACGAGCGCATAGTTTACATTTCAAATTAGATCGGTAATTACCGCAAACTGAAATGAAGGTTCCTCTGTAAAATTTAGGCAAAAAAAGATACTAAGAAGTATTTTATTTACCAAGTAAAAACACATAAACAAATATTGGTTAGCAGCGAAATGCACTTTGTACATATTAAAGTACATTGTGATAATATTTTATTATAATCGGATTTTTTACAACTTTTTTTATTATTAAAGTGCAAATTAGTGATTCTGTTATTAATCTCCAAATTAATGAAATGTCACTAATCAAACAAGTAGGAATGTAAAAAATCTTCTGTTTGTTTTACATTCTTGATCCCTCTGCTTCAAAAATATAACATAATAAAAGATATCTTATGACCACTTTCCTTGTTATCACTTTTTGAATAAACAAATAAACGTACTACTAGAAAGCTCTTTAATAAATTAATCCTAACTTTAATTGCTTTATATTAGGATAAATTTTTAAATTAAATTAATACTAATTATATTTATTTAGAATTGCAAATATAATATCGTGCCTAAATATATTTTGAGATAGTATAATTTCTACTAATTCCTTAAATGCATAACTAAAAAGTAAAAAAAAATATTAATACAAAGAAGTTGGTAGACTCAGAAAAATAGTTCAAAGCGATGTAAATTAAATGAACAGAAATACATTTTTATTTCTATTTTTACTTGATAAATACCACCATTTCTTAAAATCTATTGTGACATTCATCATCATTCAAACACCATGATAATTTCAATAAGAAAATGATGCGGAATGCATCGAAACACGTGTCATAATGGATTTTATGGAATGTGGTATTTGCCAAAAAAACTTAAATTAAAAATGGATAGATTTTATGTGCCACAAAGTGACTGCAGAAAAGGGTCCAAGACGTACCTAACCCGATAAAAAATATTTTAATTTTAAATGTGCACAATTTTTAAATGCATACAACTTTCAAAAACTAGTCAAGATCGTATAAATATCTCAATAGAGACAAATTAGTTCAATTTAGATGGAAATATATAAGTATTTCTGCAATAAATATAATAATAATTAAATTAAATCAAGACGTTTCCTGGTATGAGTCAAAATCCACGTGTATAAACATAACTATTAGTCCTGATTACCTTTTTTTAATCAAACCCTTATCCGCACCCCAATGGTGCATAGGGCACTGCATCATATAAACGCAGTGTTATCTTGATCGTAAACACACGAGGAAAGGTGATCAGCCCTCCGCTTCAGGTACCAGTCCAGGGTAATATAAAATAAATATTAGAATGAAAAAAATCATTTAAATTTATTTTACCCCCCCTAGGAATCGAACCCGGGACCTCCAGAACGGTAGCCGAGCGTTCTTACCATTACCCTACGGAGGCGGACTCACTTTTTATTAAATCAAAAGCATTCTTAACTTTGTGTTATAGTAATATAAATGTCTGTTTATCATTCATCGTTCACTTTGCGTAATACCACTTTAATAAACAATAATTTATGACTACCGGTTTCGAAATAATCATTCCATCAACAGGTCATCAAAACGAAATTGTAATGGTCTGACATTTGTACAAAAATAAAAAATTGAAAGAGAGTAAGAAGACAAATTAATAACAATGGGAATATTTTTAAAAGTGGACTTGAAGTTAAATTTAGTTGGTTATTTATTCTGATAACTTAAAATTTAAACAGATGGACAGGTGAGAGCACTAAAATTTGTATAGAATTTCGAAATATAAATAATATGATAGGTAGAATGGTGAATGTTGCCCTATTTATTAGTAATCATTTAAACCGGCCAATAGCAGGTCGTGAGTCCATTAAATACCCAAACTTCCATACTCCCATCTCAATAACTTATTCATCTTTTTTTGAGATAGGAATTAACTGTGTAGGTACTATTTTTGACCTAAGAGCAATTCTTTGTTGACAATACATTATATCTTTTCATAGATCATATATGTACTGGGAAGATCCATGCGTTCATTTTTCATGTTTTTTGTTTGATACAAAAAAATATATATTTTTAAATATGTTTTATTCAGTTGGATGGTACTACTTAGTAAGATTACATTTTATACACTCTTTGATTTTTTTCAATATTTGGCATCAACTAAAAATAATTTTTAAACATATTGTATAGTAAGTACCTATTTATTGCTATTCTTGTCTTACATGCAAATCGATTTCCATGGCTGGCTTATATTTTTTTTTGAGATTTTAAGTTTATAAATACTTTTCTTTTCATATTTACAACTTAAGACTATTAATATCTACAGTTCTCGATTTCATCTTTCGGTCAAATATATTAAACTTGTTCATTTGAATCGCATAAAATGTGACAAAGATTCAAGATTGCGCTCATAATGTACTTAAAATCGCTAATCTATTACATTTTATTTACAATGACTAGATAGGTACACAACAAATTTCGTTTATTTATCCGAAAATTCACAGAAATTGCTAATTATTTATCATTTCTTATGACGTTAAAAAAACCACTTGTATTGCTTCAATTTTCAGCGCTTAGCATCCTGAAATTTCTTAAATTTCACACTCAATATTGCTGCGCGAATATCATTTCACTCAGTAAAAAGTTATTAACATTTGGCTCACTGTTCCCTAGCCGTTGTGTGGGATTGTTTTCTCGTAGGTCATCTTCGCTGGAACAGTAGCTCCGGCTTCATCTGCTCCAGTCGTCGGGGGGCGCGAGGGGAGAGAAGGCGGAGCGCCGCGCGGGGGCGGCCGTGCAGGGCGGGGGCGCCGGAGGACCCAACAGGGACTCTATGGAGAAGCCCTGGCCCAGCTTTCTGGAAGACATCAGCTCCGTGCGAGGCGCCGGCCGCAAGGGACGGGGCGCCAACAGAGGCGGGGGAGGCAGCCCTAGCGGCGGCAGGCAGTAAGGGAAAAGAGACAATGGAAGAGGCAACGGAGGCAGGCAATAAGCTTCGGGTCCCAGCAACGAAGCCAAAGCTCGCTGCTCCCTCAACAACATACCTCCCGCGGGCCTCTTATACCGCTTACGCCTTCTCAAAAAACTTCCGTTGTCAAACATATCCTCAGCCAACGGATCCAAAGTCCAGTAGTTTCCTTTTCCAGGGTTACCCGGCTCCCTCGGGATCTTTATAAAACAATCGTTCAGCGACAGGTTATGCCGGATGGAGTTCTGCCACGCCGGAAACTTCTCCCGATAGTACGGGAACCGCGTCATGATAAACTCGCAAATCCCGCTGAGAGTCAATTTCTTGTGCGGAGACTGCAAGATAGCCATGGTGATGAGAGCGATGTACGAGTACGGCGGCTTGATGAGCCCGGACTTGGGCTTGCTGGACGGCGACGCGTCGCTCTCGGTGGACCCGGACATGAAGACGGGAGACGCGTCGTCCACCGATAGCGGCTCCTCGTGCTTTTGGATGTACTCCAGAGACATCTGCTCCCTCTTGCGGAGGTACTCTTCCATCTCGCTGTCTTCCCTGGACGGGTAGAAGTCCGGCTCGGGCTTGCTGTCGCACAGGCGCACGTAGCGCTCCTCGGGGGCGAGGGGGCGCAGGTCGAGGGCCTGCCCCGGGCCCCCTGCGGCCCACTCCTCATAGCTCATTCACGCACTACTTCCGCACTCCTAACATGCCTCCATCCGAGACATAGAACACAATCAAATAAAATAAAAGCCACCAAATTAATACTCCAATACTCGATCAAAACAAACGACGAACGATGCCGGATAAGTTACATGAAAACTGAAAACTTTCAGTCAAATTTCGAAATTCATTTTACAGAATAAAACAAGCGTCGGAAAGCACATCACATTCGAAGAGTATCAAAAAATAAACTGGTATATATTTTATGTTACGAGATTTCTGTGATGCGAAAGTTTTTAGTTTTCAGCGATGTTTTTCACGACGCCGTTTCCGGCTGACAGTTGGCGGCGTCTCTCGGCCGAGGAGTGTAGCGGATTGAGCGGCGCTGCGGCCGCCGGACGCCAGTGGTGTAGCTCCGCCCCGGAGGCGTGCCGGGGGAGATCGATGCCTAACTTCATAACGGTCCACCGACAGACTAAACTTTGCAGCCCGGTTATTGCGCGGCTAAACGGTGGCGGGTGGTGGCGACTGCTTGCTGACTGCGATATGAGGGGTGATAAATAATATTATGGCTATTGTAATGATACAAAGCGTAGATACGTACTTACCAAATATTATTAAGCGGGATGGTTGGAAGTCATTTCAAAGCGATAGATAAAATTATATATCAGATGTAGTGAAACGTTATAATGACACAACAACAAGCGACAAATTTCTAACGGAGATTTATTTTTTTAAATTTTATTATGGAACTTAAAGTAACAGTTATATCATGTTTTAAGCATATACGAGTATTACAAAATAAGTACATACTTGTACTGTTTCAATTACAAAATTCCACATTTCGGAAAAATGCCTTAAAGGGTACATATAATGGAGTAACTAACCAACCAAATATATTGATGGACACCTTCAAACGTTTGTAACATAACGAATTCTTGTTGGAATGATGCATATCAATGACATTTAATATTCGGTACTCATAAAACTTTTTTTAAATACTTAAATCTAAAAACAATATTCTGACTCATATCAGTCAAGTCTACCAATTGGCAAGAATTGGCTTGACCATAAACGAAATCAAAATAAGAAAGAATTTTTTTTTTTAAATTGTATTTTCTATACAATATTTGTTAACAGTGGTAGATTGAAAAGTTGAAATAATAATAATAATAATAATCTGGGATGATTTACAAAGCACCATTTTTGTAAAAAAACTACCTCAAGGGCGCTTACAAGGGCAAACTACGAAAGGCTCCACACTCAACACAATTTAGAAGCGTCCTCGAAAAAATCAATTTACATCATTTTTAAACTTGAAACACGATCAAAAATAGAACAAATGAACAAAAAATACGATTTTCCCAAAAAAAATTCATAAGAAAAACTATTTTCTTGCTAAAAAATACTAAAACTTATTTTTATTAAAAGTATTTGAAAAAAATAACCACATACCTAACTCACAGTTTTTTTTATTCATACGTTTATCAGTTATGTCTAATATTATTGGTAATAAAAACTACCAGTAATATGAGAAATTACGTATGAGAAAATACGTAGTAAGGAACGTTTTACTGGTTGGCACGAAAAGTATTACAAACTACCAGTAATACGTATTAATACGTGTTAATGCGTATTATTAATATACCAGTAATATTATTAGTACTACTCCTATTAATCAACAAAAAAAACAGTTTATCATTTTAAAAAATGAGATGTATTTTTCCTGTAAAAAAAATCTAACACACTTACAGTATTTTATTCTTACTTTGATATGTTTTACTGGTAGTCTCATTATAAAACTGCCAACAAACTACCCGCAGACTTATTATAAGTTGTCCAAAAACTTTATACAACAGTTGATTAATTTCTCACCACGCTACACCCATGGACCGCAGCTCGTAACCCCAGTATACCTTGGCAAGCAAAACATTTACCCCACGGCATAGATTGGAGGGGGTGTCCTTCAGCCAATCAGGAGCCGAGGGCGGATCCAGCGGCCAACATGTCAGCTGGGGGCGTGGCCAGCCGGATCCCATTATGCCGCGTTATGCAAATAATATTCTGCACAATGTACACATTGGTCCGGGATTGTGGGGGCGGGTGGGCACCCTTTGTACCACCGAACGCCCAGGGCTGAGAACTAGACCAATTTTGCAAATCACTACTAGCGAGACAAGGTTGGTTACCACTGACCATAATGAATTATTTTTATTCAATTTTTTTCCAAAGATTTTTTTTCAATTTAAGGCCAGATCTCAAAATGGCGAGATTTCAAGAATTAAGGAATTTCAGCATATTTTATTTTATTTTATTTTAAAAGCATTGTTAACTTTGTGGTATTATGATATAACACTTTTCTTGTCGGGCTGTGGTCCCGTGGTTAGTGTCGCAGGCTTTTGAGTCAGAGTTTCTTGGTTTAAACCCACTATACCAAAATTTGATACCTGTTTCTGATAGTAAGCAGCTTAGGCTCACAGAAATAGTATGAAATCGAATTATTTTTGTAAATAATAAAAACACAAATGTTTCCCTTTTTAATTAAAAAAATCATCGTTTACTTTATGTAATACTACTTGAAAACTCTACTTCACAACAATCGGTTTTGGAAAAACCATTCCATCATCAGGCTACAGTTGACCTGATACAAATAACGTTACGGTAATGATAAGGAGAGTGTTAAGCATAAATGCGCTGTTTTTGTTTGTATGTCTCAAATTATATATGCTATTGTACGACGGTAGTTAGAAATTAATTGAAAACCCACACAAAGAATAAAATAATTTGTTCATATAAATACACTACGTAGATGTCAGCTCGAAGCTGAAAAACGTATACCTTATACAATACCGGTCGAAGCAAATTCGGGTGGCTGTGCTAAGAGTATCAAATTTAGACATCCTGAAATTCTGAAAATGGAGCTCAAATTCATCCCCCCTCAACAATCAACATAACCACATGTGTGTTTACTGTACCTATCAATTGCCAAAGTGCTTTTCGTGTGAATTGTGTAAGCTTATATGATATTATTCCATCATACAAAAATTATAATTAATATCAAATGTTAACATCAATAAATCAAATTTATCTTTCTATTTTCTCTTTCTCCTTGGACACAAACTAACTAATTAACCATCACGCCTCTTTTTCACGTGGGTAGAGAGAGAGAATAGAACGCCATATCAATCTGTCTTTGCTAACAATCTTCGCCTCTTCCACTGACCGAATATATTGACTCCTGGCGAGACCAATGTCAATTTATGAAAATACTTGAAATGCTAAGATTTGAATTTAACATAATTTGTGTAATAAAAATTATATTTGAACAAAAATCACTTTCCAAAATGTGTTCAAATCTATGTACATAGATTTTTCTCAACCTTATCCTTACCAAATAGTGCATAGGGTACTAAATCGTAGCGACGTAGTTTTATCTTGATCGTCAATCAAATGAAGGTAAGATGATCAGTCCAACGCTTCAGATACCAGTTCAGATAGATATCAAATAAATGTTGGAGTGAAAAATCTTAATTAAATATTTTTATCACCTTAGGAATCAAACCCTGGACCTTGAGCATAGTAGTTAAACGCTTCAAGCACTTCAGTACGGAGGCGGATAAAAAAATACTTGATTCAAATCTGATGTATAAAGTGATTAACTTAAATTTACCTGTGACATGTCGTAAGCCATGTCATAGGTTAGTTTAATTAATGTCGTAAACCCAGACTTATATATTTCCATATATCCTTTATCTTTTTTTGCGTTGAGATATTAATTTTAAAAAATGTGTTTTTTTTTTTTTAATATTTATAGCGTTTACTTTGCGATCAGTCATTTTTCCAAATGTGACTACAAATATAACTACTCACCAAAATTTTGTTCTACCGGTATTAAGGCGTACCTGTCTCTTCGTCAGGACAATCACTACACCAGCAAACTACACTACGCGTCACTACCAAAGCACTATTCACACACTTACAACTACAGTGAAACCCGTTAGATTGAACACCTTCTCTGAATGAACACCTTTCTACATTATATACATTGAACACACACATATCTATTTTCTCACTAATTCACCTTTTCTGAATGAACACCTTTATACTTTGAACATTGAACATTGAAAATAGTATTTATCCTTTAATTACACACTGTTAGAATGAACATTAAATAATTTTAGATAAGATAAATATTGGTAAATTCTTTGTCCCCCTTTACTTTTTTTTATTCTTTCACCTTTGGCTGGAATGAAGAAACAACATCAACAATATCACATTATTTTGCAAAAGCTGGAATTCAAGAAATGGCATTAGAGTCAAGTGCTAACGATAGTCATGTTGATGAACAAGAATTACAGGATTTAACAGCAACTAACGGATTTGCAGATCTTAATAATCCTTGTGAGGATGTTCCAGCATTTGAAACATCCACAGAAACTGGTTGGGAGGAAGATCTTCTTTTTGTATCTCTTGAATCATCAGACGAAGAAATTGAACCAATATTTCAAGAAATTCCAATTCCCAAGCACACATTTTTTAAAATTAATTTTATTTTTTTATATTTTTTTTTATTTACCTGTTAAATTGAACACCTCCTTACATTGAACGTTTTTTTCAATGCACTAGTGGTGTTCAATCTAACAGGTTTCACTGTACATTAAATATCAATCAAATGCGTTTTTGGTCGACGCGAGGACCAACATGCACTAAGAATCACAGAATAACGAGCACTAAAGGCTTTAAGATTCTAACATGACTTACATTTCGCAGTATTTTTTATGAAGATATAAGATTAAGGGTGAAGCTGTCAGCCCTGCAAGCTACGAGTGGCTCCTTCCCCTAAGGACGGGGTGGGACTCGAAGGAAGGCAATTCTTCGACAAAAACAAGTTTCATAGCCTTCTTTGTTGTTTATTAAGATGAAACAATCGCTCTTAAAGAATTCAACCAAAACAAATTGAAGGAATATGAGAATTTTAGAATTCTTTAGAATAAGTGTCACTACAATTCTTCAAATCGTTTACATTATATACTAAAATTATTATTTCTACTTGTTTGGTATCTAATGGGGGTGGAAAAAATGATAAATAAATCTTATAAATATTTTTTTTAATATTATAATGGTAAATAATATTTTTGTATCATATAATTTATGAAAAAATGCACTTCTGTTATAAGTAAAATGTGAATCTATTTTTTCTTTATTTTTTTTTTTATGTTGAGTGAATCTAACTTAATTCTCATCTACATAATTTAAAACTCCAAGTAGTGTGAATTCTTATTATCTTTATTAATTTAAATTGTTTGTTCAAAATTTTAAGCATCCTAAAGGTATTCACCGATTATTTTGAAATTTCGACACAATGTTGCATTCGAATACAAGCGTGTTTCCGTGACATATTTTTTTTTTTTTTAAACAATGATGAAATGGCAGCGCCATGTATTGAAGGTATCAGCAACACAATACCAAACATCCCTCATGACGAATAGCATGCTTCTTAATAGCTGCTTAAATATTTTACACACCGAAGCATTATAAAATAAAACATTAGGAATTAGTGCCATATATTTTTCTTTCTTTTCCATTTGAAAAATCTTTGCTACAGCAACTCGTGTACAGTTAGTTAATACGAATAAAAAATATATAAACAACGCATTGTTTGTAAAATACTACCAGAAAGCCCACAAACTTGACTCTAAAACCTTCCTACGGCTCACGAAACACAGTTGTCATGTTTTACCTATTTGAATATAACAGCAAATTTATTTTGGCTTCGGGAGTTATTATACCTGAAATGTTAACATTTTCATTCAAGATTTAGTTAATGTGTTTTAGTAAAATTTGAAATAAAAACCCCCTTTTTACACATGGAATAAAAAAGTTTATTTATTTTGTTAGGTACCTTTAAATTTGTATATACTTACCTACATTTTACTCTTAATTGAATTAATTGTTTTTTGTAATGAAAATTAAACACTTTGTTTTTCAATTAATATGAACATTTTCAGTGCTGTTTTCAGGTAAGCCAAAGAGTCTTGCGTTTAAAATAGGAATCAAGTTGTAGCAGAGTGGTAGTTGAACCAAGAGTCTCTGACAATAACTACGGGACTACAATCCGTCTCAAGATCTATGTTACTCTTTTTTTTCAATTATCGGACTTATTTCATGATACAAAATTTAAAAAACAGCAATTGGTATTAAAAATCCCTTGAAAAGTCCGGAATATACTCGTATAACCAACTAATATATTATATTTTCTGAGAAAACCGATGATATTTCGAAATATAATATTCAAAATTGTTTTGCAAAAATCCATTAAAAGAAAATGCGTTGATAAAAAATGTATTTTATGTTTTTTTTTTTTTTAATTAAAAATAACAGATATTTACTTAGATTATAATTAAATAAGTATCATTAATAAATTTTTATATTCCATATTCCATTTCAATATCGATGTGCCCTACGTAAAGGGCTTTAACTACATTTTTGTCAATTTTGAGATATTTGGTGTATGTTATCAACTGACCGTTATCTACAAATATAAACAAACAAAATTTTTTTTTTAAATAAATTACGCCTAGTTCTCTGGCGTATAAGACGCTATCTACATCGAATTTCCGAAATGAACTGAACTCTTAAAACGCTAACTACTTAATATTGACAAGGCATAAAATTTTAGAACGATTTAATACATTATTTTATCGTATTTTTAAATGTACAATACTTGTTTAGAATTTCAGATAAAACCGTTAGTTAATAAAAAAAAAATACGTTCAAAACATCTTCTAAGCTCTCTCCTGTAAAGTAGCAGATTTGCAGATAGAGTACTTTACGTAGGGGCCGTCGATATAATACCGTTAGTGATTTCAATCAACTTATCGGATAGGTATTAACACATATTAAATGGAAGCATTATTTAAGGTTATTAAAATAAAACCAACAGTATTTTTATTGTTTTCCTAAACAATGAGAAAATTCAAAAAATATACATGAATAAAAATTTCAGCTAGTTTTCAGTTCAACGCCTAAGAAATGAGTCAGGTTACCGTGCCTACATCATGTTGGTCATATTACATATAATAGGCGCTCATAGCACCCGAGAGAACACGGAAAGGCAGTGACAGGCAAATATTACGGAGATTTCTCCATCCCTCCACCTCTTCGAGCCTCCTGCGACCCCGAGACGTTATTTGTTATGTAAATCTGAGGGGGTGTAAAAAATCCCGCTTAGGATATGCGTAAAGATGTGCGGCGAGGAATTCTAGAAAAATCTTTCCGGATAAAGAGATTTAAATGCGGCCAGTGGTGTCTTTATTGAATGGAAATGAGACCTTTTAAACGTTCAGTTTACATGTTTTCTTTCGGCTTAGATATAGATATGCATAACGTCAAATTATAAAATAATAATTAGGATTGTATTAATTTTAATTTAGACAAAATATAAATAATGGATCGTTATTGCAATTTATTGTAGATGTAAATAATATTGCTATATACTTAGAAAGAATCTCGCCAGATGTGGCGTTTAAACAAGCATGATAATGGACATAATAATGGGCAAGGATATGTATGGTATATATACAACGTCCAAAAAATCAAGTGGTGTGAATGTTTTAAAATATGAAAATGGTGAACTAGGGTATCTATATGGTATAAATTATTAGTGTATAAAGTGATCACTTAAGCCAGACGATTATGTATCGTAAAGCCTTGCTAATACTCAATGTCATACATCCGTGATTTTTTTTTATCAACAACATTCGTATTTTGTGCATATCTAAATCTTTGTATGCAAATACTTGACTCAACCCTCGTGTGATTATTATCAATGATAAGGATATGGAAGTCGGGTCATTTTACAGTGCTTACGATTGTGATCCATATTATTTTTCATAAACCTATCTCCTTAAAAAATGTGGCACCTTTTTAACAACGAAACATTTTTTTATTCACTTATTTATATTTTAATGCTATGGTAGCATAGGTAGACCTGAAAATTATCTCCGCTATGGCAGTCGAAACGTCGAATTAAGGTGTGTTGTTCAAAATCATTAATCGTTTCCCGATAAAACTTCGTTTATGCCAATTTGAAGAAATTCGATTTAATATTTTGGGGGGATTGAGTCGATTTATTCTCAAAACTGAACAGGAACCTCGAAAATCAGTTCCTTCTCTAAAGGTACCTAGCACATTTTAGGAAAAGCTACTCTTAGCAATACATGAAAATCTCCTCGATTAAAAAAATAATCACATCCCTGACTAAACGCCATTTTTTGTCATAGAGGGTTTTTTTATGATTCGCTATAAAAAAACCGCTTTTTATGATTCGCTATATATGTCCGCCTCCGTAGTGTAATGGTCAGCGTGCTCGGCTACCGTTCTGGAGGTCGTGGGTTCCATTCCCAGGGGGGGGGTTTAAATAAATATAAGTGATTTTTTCACTCTAATATTTATTCAATATTACCCTGGACTGGTTCCTGAAGCGGAGGGCTGATCACCTTTCCTTCGAGTGTTAACGATCAAGATAACACTGCGTTTATATGATGCAGTGCCCTATGCACCATCAATGTGCGGATAAGGGTTCGAATGAAATATGAAAAATACTTAACCTCCTTAATTCAAACTAAGGAGGTTAAGTATTTTTTTGGTAGGCACCAGCGCTGTTCTTAGCGAATGCGAAGCTTGGTGCAATTTTCTTTTAAGATGGACGATCTAAAAAACAATTTATTTTTATATTTTCTTTAAAATATTCGATATTCGCTATTTATTGAACGACCAATGAACCGTTAAAACTTTTCACTAACAGGGGTGTGGTACATTTGGCCATTATCACTAGGCGCGATGCCCTGTGCGACCACATCTGGCAAACACCCTAGAGACGGGTTTAGTAGGTACCTACTCAAGATTGATATTATCAATGTTTATTTACAATATACAAAAAAAAACTTTTCCGAGGACAGAAACAAAACTTAACTAATTATATTAATATTTGTGTATCTACTTGCAATTTCAGGAGGGATTATCGATAGCCTACAAATTAATTTTCTTTGAACTCAAGTAATATTTCATGTAACAGTTTTTTTTTCTTACAACACCGTTTTAGCACTGAAAAAAAATTTTCTTCCAAAAAAAGTTATTAAAAGGTAAGGAGCTAAAATAAATTTCCAATAAGTATTCTTCAAAAATGTGGCGTATTGAATTGTATATTGGTGAGTAAATAACAAAGTTCATAAATAAGGACAAAAAGTTTTCCGTAAATATTACTAGTGCCATCTATTGCTGTCCAGCGTTTTATAAAAGGAGTGTACTTATGAACATTGGTTTGAAACTTTGATGAAGAAGATTCTTTCGTGATTTTTTATAATATTCTCACAGATGTCACTACTTATCAACTTAAATATTATTTTGAACCTTTTGTTTTCTTCTTTGAAAAATTATTAATTTGCAAAATGTATGTATTTAGTAATTATTTTAACTAATAAATTTTATTTTATAAAAAGATTTGTTACAACCACATTATCAGTGTATGTAATCAACGTATCATAATATAAGATAACATATATTTATATTATCGTATTAGCAACGCTTTACTATTTTTCCAAATAGAACAAGGTAATCGAAAAAAGCCTATCATAGAACTGAATGTTTATTGCATAGATAAATCTAATGACAGAATAAAAAACCCAATAATTATCGAAAACGTTTCGATTTTTTTACGCTAAAAAAAATTACTACGCTCACCGTATAAAACGTAAAACCATTTTAAAATTCGACAAAAATATTTTTATATAACCTCACGTGTTGTAAACAGTTTTAAGTATTTTGTATTTAGTAAAAAGATTATCAGACAGCGTACATACTTATTTACGTTTTGTTTACATGGGTGTTTATTATAATCGCTGCGTATTTATTATAGCGCGTGGGAATGATAAATGACGCATTGAGTACGTCAGAATAGTACGCAACACGTAAGCACCTCACCTGTCAACAGCAGGTAGCTAAGAATCTGGGATCCTTTTCAATCATAAATATTATCAAAAGATTTCAAGCGTCACGCAAGGATAAAGACTGGTAATATCTATTGTAAAAGCGCTACCGGCTTTTTTATCTACGGTAAGCGGCTTATGAAGCACCAGTGGCCATAAATACCCAGGTGCCTACTGATTTAGTAATGTTTAGGTTTTTTCAGTTCGTGGTGAAGTTTTGATAAATACCGTTAAACTCGACTAAACTAATCATGTATGTTGACATCGCAATATTCATGAAAAAATTATGGAAATTTAAGGATTTTATAGGGCTTACGATCTGTCATAAGTGATCACTTTATGCACGTGAAACATTAACCGTTCTACCCATGATTGACAACCTCACTGCTCAAATTTGAGAGTTTTAAATATCTTTTGATTGATACCTTCTTTCGTTTGCGAGCTCTCGGCACCATCTACGATTGAATTAAGTTTTTTTTATACTTTAACCAGCCTATGACAGGTCGTGAGTCCTCTAAATACTCAGACTTCCATATTCTTATTCATCTTTGTTAAGATATAAATATAAATAACTCCTAAGTGGACAAATTCAAATTTGTGAACAAGTCAGCCACAATTTGATACATATTTTATATTATGAGACGCTTAGGTTTAAACAAATAATATGAAATTGCAGTATTTTTGTAATTAATAAAAACACAAATATTTGTCTTTAAAAAAATAGTAATAAAAAATTGGACACACTAAAAATAGTGTGTACAATTATGTGTTGACTGATTAGTTTTGGAATTGGACCTTAGATACGGTGGGTTTTTTTCAGAAACAAGGAAAAATACGTAAAACGTAATTTCAGATCTATTTGCTATCCTTTTTTAACGATAACAACATTGTTAAGCTGAATGAAAATTAAAACAAGAACAAAAACAAAAAACATCTTCTTATATGATTTTGTTAATTTACAGATACGATATCAAATTTATAAGCTGGAGAACACACAGACCGCTCAAAGCTTCTATGTGTGCCCCGCTTTGGTGCCTTTCTTTTATTATTTTATTTATCTGACATATGACACACCCTATCCAGAATCTATATGTTGCACAAGATGTCCTAAAAAATGTTTTTCACAGCTGGTATGTAGAATCGTTAAATTCATCAAAAATGTGAATGATGTTAAAACCTCTTTTTCCTTTTTTATACGACAACTTTTGTAAGAGCGGATTAAAATAAATGTTTATGTTAGGTAAAAAAGGATTTTATGGACGCAATAAACCATTTTTTACGAATCTTATAACTGAAGCTCTAGAACCCGATTCATAAAATTTTAAAATGTATAAGTACCTAGTAACGACATAACTTAATGAAGTAGTCTGCCTATCTAAGCTTAGGTTCATATGGCATATATGTACGAGTACATTATGTCAAGTACCTACCAATAAAACTAAAAATAATGACATAAATTATTAAAAGAAATAACAGTGTTTTAAAAGTGAAATTGAAATTTTGTATACACACAATCACGTGTATATGAAATATTGTCCGCCTCCAGTTTTAGCGGTTAGATCATCTGGCTAACATGCTGAAGGTTCCGGGTTCGATTCCCAAATGGGTCCACATTTATGTGTTTATATATATATATATATATATATATATATATATATATATATATATATATATAAATATTTATATATATAAATATATATATATATATATATATATATATATATATATATATATATATATATATATATATATATATATATATATATATATATATTTATATATATATATATATATATATATATATATATATATATATATATATATATATATATATATATATATATCTATATATATATATATATATATATATATATATATATATATATATATATATATATATATATATATATATATATATATATATATATATATATATATATATATATATATATATGTGTGTGTTTAAAATATATGTATAGCAACGATATGACATTACTAGTTAAGAGGTGTTTATTTTATTTTTTATATATATATATATATATATATATATATATATATATATATATATATATATATATATATATATATATATATATATATATATATATATATATATATATATATATATATATATATATATATATATATATATATATGTGTGTGTTTAAAATATATGTATAGCAACGATATGACATTACTAGTTAAAAGGTATTTATTTTATTTTTATTCATTTTATTGAGCTGAAGTGTATAAACCTCTAAGGTTTTATCATAGAATTTATCTTAAATACAATATAAAATATAAGTAATAACATAAATGATTAAAAGGAATAACAGTGTTTTTTATGTGAAATTGAAGATTAACGCATCTCGATAAAGGAATAAACGAGTTACTTTTATCTTATTTCGTATAAGAAATCATATTTTATTTTACTATGTGGTATGTTGAAAATGTTTATAGGTGTGTATGGCTCAGAGTTTGTGTTATTAAATATTAAATAAAGGTTGTGAATCGAATCGTAAGTTGTGCCGACTACAAGAAATGCCCTTTTTTTACGAACCCAAAACTTGATTTAAATTTATTTCTTTACCAGAGACGTAAAGCGGATGTATGGACCATTCATCTCGATTTTAACTTCGTCCGCATTCATGCTTCCATTTTTCTCTCTATGTGTGTTTAGTTTAGTCCAATGACACAGCGATCTTTTATTTCAGACAATGCAGACCGTTAAATATTCAGGCGGCTTGGAAATAAAATCACGAACGTCCGACCTTCGCCAAACATAATATACATATGTATGCACCTAGATGTGTGTTTGTGTGTTATGCGTTGTATCTGTAGTGTGTATGCACAATATAGGAGACAGTTCCCGTGAAAAGGACTGGGCATATATTTTTTAGTTATGCGTTTTAAGTAGACAAAAACACTTTCACTAAAAAAATGTTTTCAGCTAAAATTGATAGTTTAAATTTGGTTAGTCAAGAATTTCAAATACTTGAAAGTGATCAGGCCAAGAGTCGAAATGATAGCATGTATGTTTGAGGAGAAGTAGGAATGTGGAAGAGGCGCAGATTCTATACAAATAGAAGTTGTTGAACACTCGCCACGGGTTCTGCTTAGTGAGGCGTTCATTAAAAAATATATTAATGTATTGTAAAAAGTAAAAAATAAGTAAATGAAATAAAAATATAGACTGGTGTGGCGTTCTATTCTCTCTGGCTACCCCTGCGGGAAAACGGCGTGACTATTAGCTACTTAATTAGTTCGTAAGTAGTTTGTACAGCGTCCTTGATGTGATGATTCACAAAAATGCCACTGAACAAATTATCTAATTATGTATTAATATCATTATTTTAAAGCCGAAAAAAAAATATTATTTTGACATCTCAGCTTAGATGAAGAAAAATATGAATGTATGGCCATTTAGAGGGCTGACAATCTGTCATAGGCTTTCAACCAAGCCCTGTAAATACCCAGACCTTCATTTTCTTCTTCATCTATATTGAGATGTATTTTTTTTAAATATCTCATTAGTGAAGATAATCTAGATGTGTGAACAAGTAATTGGACACAATCAAAATGTTGTAAAGAAAATAAATTATATGGCTACTTTTTTAGCCGAACAATGTCGGTACATTTTTTGTTTAGTATTTATGCCTATAAAAAAAACATACACTGTCCCTTTCATGGGTATTCTTCCCTACCAAAAAAAAATCCAGACTGTGTAACGTACATTTTTGTCCGTCTCTGTTTTAGTATGCTGATTAGCGCGTTTTGCTACATGCTCTTGAAGCTCCCGACACATTCCCAGGTCCGGTTTAGAAACTCTTGGTTTCCATTTGGACCCATCCATGCAAGAAAAGAAAATTTAAAAAATCCTTTTTATCTAATATCGGAATTAAATCATTCATGCATTTTTTAAATTTATTTATGTGGAAAGTTAACAGAACAGTTACATACATACATTTAAAATAATGAGTAACAAAAAAACAGGTAATTGTAACATTACATTTACAAAATTTCAATATCGTTCACTGCTTTCAACAACGTCAAATATCAAAAAACTTGATTTTTCCGGATACCGTTTTTAAAGTTTAAGAATATAATGAAATGTATTAAAAATAAATATCATCCACTTATTGAATTTTTTACTGTGCAACAGATCTTTTAAGGTTAAACCTGAAGGTTTTTTCTCCATTTGAAAAATATTTATTATATTTAAAAAACAATGCCTTTTCTTCAAAATGCAAATACAACACTTTCTGTCCTGTAGCGGGTAAATATTAAGTCAAAAATATGCCTCTTTTGCTGGGATATAGTACATTTTCTGGGCATTCCGAAAACATGCACAACTTAAAATTGAAGATATTTTTATTTTTGACATTCTTGAAAGGAGTAAGCGATATGTATGTCGTTAAATATAAATACCTAAGAGGGGCGGGAGGAATGAAAATGGGAAAAGGGAAAGATTAAAGCTCAAGTCCGAGACAAATTATGTTAAAATTGGGACACACCACGATATACATATCGACTTGCTATGTACTTACTATGCACGCGATCGCAGTGCTGACAATGTCGAGTAGAACATATCAAAATTCCCATATTTATAGTTGACCAATTTTGATAAACAATAAATATAGGAACGTTGTTTTACCAAAGATTTTATAAAAAATTCAATTTATTACCAATGCTTTTAAGGTGCTTATCGCTGTCAACGGGGCATGTAAGTTAATGCTGTCATCAGAACTGCGAAATCGTTTGGATTACAACGCGTTTCGGGTTGAGTCGAGCTGGCACTGTATATTAAACAGTAATGGCACTGTATAAAAACAAACATATTTTTACTCAGTCTGGCCTAGGTGCTAGGAAGGTCGAGTACCTACTTTAGTACTCGTATTTTTCGGTCAATGATGTATTTTTTTTAATTACCTAAAGTCCAAGTGACTCTGAAATCTAGCTACGGCTTATGCAACACCGTTCATCATGTCCCTACTCAGGCTTCAACTTTATAAGTTTCATAGCCTATGCCTACTTGTGGGTGGATTTGCTCTTTATGTTTAAAGTTACTATAATTTCATGTAATTCATTAGTGAAAATTCTAGGCAAAAACACTCGCCGTCAATGATGTAAAATTTTATGTTCTTAGACATATAATTATATACGAGTGTGTATTACATATACAATACATACTTGTATCTACGATAATAATATGTGAAATTACCGAAACTGATGGAGATTACGTATTTTGTCTAAGAAAATGTAAAATAATTATTGTATTGTGCCATTTTTACATACATGAAAATATAATGCATTTTATTAATAAAAATATGAATACATTTTCGAATTTGTTTAAATCACTCAGAGTTGTTTTAGAGCGTTATTCATAAAAAGTAAACAGCTATTAAATGTTTTATTTTAATTTAAACTAGCTGAACCTGGTTACGTATTATCGTGACAGTATAAGATGAGTTGCTGTAACATTCAACAGATGGCGGTGCCATTGCTGTCTGAAACTTTTTTTAAACAAATGTATTTAACGTCACAGGTGTTTTAAAGGGACCTGAAGATTTTGAACAAATTAAATTTACATTTTCATAAATGTTGATATACCATATATACCTCTTCCTTTATTTTACTTGGTATTGTAATGACTTTAAAAATTGATTAAACTACTACTACTGCTACTACCATCACGCCGTTTTTCCCGAAGGGTAGGCAGAGAAGATGGATCGTCACACTTTTCAGTCCAGACATACACTCCTAGCTTCCTTAACATCCATACATCAAGTAATACATGCCCTCCGATTATGCAGACTTGATTTAATATAAGAGTAAAATAATAGGGGGTGATCTGTAGCGTCCTTACTTTTTTTCTTGAATATTATACCATACGTAAGTAAGAAAATATAACACATATCGACGTTTGAGATAAACGTGTAGTTACTAGGTACATGTTCCGAGGCATTTAATTTCGTCTTCAGAGAAATACTTTAAAAATACAACCATTTTACACCAAACAACCCCGTATTATGTTTGACTGGGTATCCTGTAATTTAAATAAAAAGCCGTTAAATGCAGACGTACGGACATGCTAATTGGGTACTACAAAATATATTATATACTCGTATACAATACGCGCTGGAGAATGCATTCGAGCAGTTACCTGTTCCAACTTACATATTTTATTGTGAGCGGAGATAGCTTTTAAACTTAAGGCTGAGATCTCAAATGTACAAATTCAGAATACGACCTCCTGCGCGAGAAGCGTAGGCAGAAATAATAGAACGCCACACCACTCTGTCTTTCCAAACATTATTTCGCCTATTCCACTTTCATGCAACTCGTCATATATAGCCCGTGGATTATTCCGACTCCTTACCCGACTGCTTTCAAGTATTTGAAATACTTGCTCATCCCAATTTTCCTCGGTATTCTGCTGCTCCTATTTCTAATAAGATTTGCCTCGTATATTTATTTTACCGTTCTTTTCTCACTCATTATTAAACTGTAATATTAGATATTGAATAAATATTAGTGTTTTTTTACCCCCCTGAGAATCGAACCAGGATCCTTCAACACGGCAGCCAAATGTTCTACTACTACATCACTAAGGCAAACTTATTACTTTGTTTTAATGTATTTGACGTGAAATTGAAAAAAAACAATAATTTGTAATATCCGCATTAAATATGCTTTTCATCCGAATTTTAACAATACGAGTACTCGTACTGAACAATTACAGGCAATTACAACATTTTGAGTGTGTCCAAATACTTGTTATTTTCCAAGAATTTGAGTAGTGTGGTTGTCAATAATGGGTAGAATTGGTGAATGCTACACGTGTGTAAAGTGATCACTTAAACCAGCCTTTGACGGTTGTCAGCCCCGTAAATGCACAGACTTCCATATTCTTCTTCATCTTTGATGAGATGTCAAAAAATAATATAATTACAGGTATATTTACTATAAGTATATTTCTTTAATATTACGTTTATGTTTAAGGCGAATTCCGCTACGATTAACATAGTTAAACTTAAATTCCTTTTAGTATTATATACGCTAAAGAAGTCGTATATTTATTTTAAAAGCTGCTAAAGCTTGATATAACATACGCACATCGCTCACTCCTTTCAAGAACGTCATAAATCGAGAAACTTTTTTTTTTCAGGAGAACGTTTTTAATGTTTAAAAATATAATACAATGTATTAAAAATAAATATCAAGCCACTTATTAAACTTTTTACTGTGCAACATATTATTTTAGGTAAAACCTGAAGGTTTTTTCTACATTTGAGAATTATTTAATATATTTAAAAAAATAATTAAACAATACCTTTTCTTCAAAATGCAAAAACAACACTTTCTGCCCTGTAGCGGGTAAATATTAAGTTAAAAATATGTCTATTAAGCTAGGATATAGTACATTTTTTGGGCATTCCGAAAACATGCACAACTGAAAATTGACGATTTTTTTATTTATGTCGTTCTTGAAAGGAGTGAGCGACATACGTATATACCTTTAAATCTCATATTCTATCCACAGACAGGTTATTCCAAGTTTCTTTTTTATCTTCTCACAGTTTCACTTTATCTTCCCAGTTCTCACTTCCCAAAGTACCCTGTTACCTGGCATCTTTCAAAGGAGGTGTTAATCAGCCTCCAGCCCACTCGCCTCGCACTTGAGATTTGAGATATTTTACGTTCGTGTTTTTTTGTTGTTGTATTGTTTCACTCTCTGGCTTTTAAACGCCGAGAGAAGCTGCGAGTAACAGACAGGAATTTGAACGAAAATAACATCAACGCCTTATTTTTACTGTTTTTTAACGGAAGTTCTATTATTACGTGTAAGATAAGCGATGGAAAATGCTAACATCAACGATGAAACCAATCATTCGGTATCAAAAATAAGAATGTTTAGTTTTTTGCGTGTTTTCGCGTAACCTACGATTGAATAATGAGTTAAGTTCTTTAGTAAATCAACACTTAACCGATAGTGGATTATTCAGAATGCAAATAAAGCAGTTGCTCATAACTTCAAGTTTATTTTTGATTTCATATACTTGTATTCAATAACAACAACAAAAATACTAACAATGTTTAGTATATCAGGCACTAAATTATTCACCCTACGGATGAGATGTCAATATTATATGTACATAGGTGTCTCAACTTATATTCAATTCAATTAACTTGATATTTTATTTATTGTTTCGGCATTAACTTTGTGGTAAGACATGTTACAATGATTAAAGAAAACACTTCGTTTTTTACCACTTGAGTTTTATTATAGACTACATGTTTCAGAAGTTAAACTTCCATCATTCAGGTCTGTATAATAACAGACCATATATATTGTATATTGTATATTGGTCTGTATATTGTATAGTTATTATACAGACCTGAATGATGGAAGTTTAACTTCTGAAACATGTAGTCTATAATAAAACTCAAATGGTAAAAAACGAAATGTTTTTTTAATCATTTCAATTAACTTGACATTGGCAAATGCAATGTATTTCATGTGCAACGCCATTCTATATTTAAAAAAAAGGTGTCTCAACTTAATATGAAACATTATGTCGAATAAAAAAACAGTATGTTTCTTGTCGAAACCGGTAGGTTAAATTGTATTTATAAAAAGTGGTGAACACAAAGTTAATTAATTTTGTAAAATTTTTAAAATGTGCCCCAAAGTATCTGCGGAAAATATTCAAGAAATAATATGAAACATCTATGATCTATCGTTCCTCGTTAAATGAAAGGAGATGGAAGTCTGAGCATCCCAGGGCTAACGACCTGACATTCGGCTGACTTAAGCGATCCTTTTATACACTTGTGTAACGTTCATTATTGAAAATAACCTGTACATGTGCAATGGTCTGAGTATAAGAATGAAAAAATACATTCATAAATGCAAGTATATGTGTGTCTTGTCTTCATGTATGTAACGATCAAGATAACACTGCGTCAATACGAAAAGAAAAGAAACTTAAATATATATATATATATATATATATGTATATATATATATATATATATATATATATATATATATATATATATATATAGATATATATATATATATATATATATATATATCTATATATATATATATATATATATATATATATGTAAATATATATATATATATATATTTATATATATTTAAATTTTTACCCCTTTGGGAATCGAACCCAGGACCTTTAGCATGGTAGCCAAATAATCTAACCGCTACAACTGGAGGCGGACGATATTTCATACATTTTATAATCTTATCCATATTTTTTTTTGTAATACTCATTGAGTTCTTCCCACAAAATTTGATAGATAATAATGATACTTAAATCGCATCCAGGGTCATGGGCATAACCACATCTGGGAACACGAAGGGTTTTTCTATAGGACCAAACCTTGTAGCGGCTCGTTAAATTTAATCATGTTGACTTTTAAAATAAGGATAAATAGTTAATAACACGGGATGCGAGGAACGCCGATGGGTAACCAGCAGTTGAGTGTAACTGTTCCAATTATCCTGACATGCGGAACACGCTTTATACTCGGTTATTCCAATAAGTATGCTGGGGGTCAATAATTTTCATATTCCTTCCTGATAAAAATAAACTAAAAATCAAGATTCTTCACATACTTCATAATTATTTTGTACATTAAAAGCAACGCTAACATTGTGGTTCGGTAATATAACACTCTCTTTATCATAGGAGTTTTGACCGACCCAAATGGATGTGAAGAATGGAGTTGACAAAAGACGGATGAAAATAGACTAAAGAAATGCATTATTTTTTGACATCTCATCAAAGATAAAGAAGAATATGGAAGTCTGGGCATTTACGGGGCTGAAGACCGTCATAGGGTGGTTTAAGTGATCACTTTACGCACGAGTAACATTCACCAATTCTACCCATTATTGACAACCACACTACTCAAATTCTTGGTTCTATATAAGTATATATATGTATATGAACCAAATTTGAAACATTATTCTTGAATCACTAGGACTTCACTAGGGACATCTATTGGTGAGATGAATGATGATAATTAAAATCCTTAATAGTGTGTAAAGTGAACACTTAAACCAGCCTATGACGGTCGTCAGCCCCTTAAATGCCCAGACTTCCATATTCTTCTTCATCTTTGATGAGATGTAAAAAAATAATATGAAAATAACTTCTGTAATTTGAGATAATCCAGTATTTGAACAAGTATTTGGACACACTCAAAATTTTGTAAAGAAATGTAGTTGAAATATATGAGATGCATGAATGTGGAAGGGGCAAAGATTGCTTACAAAGAGGTGTTGCGTTCTTTTCGTTAGTTAGTTAAATTTTATGATTTTTCATTTTGAATGAGTTTTTTGCAGTTTTTAGTATACCATATAAGTATATATATTTCTTTAAACCTATCGTCTAAAAATAAATTAAATTTGGACCCACTTCCAATCATAATAAAAAAAAATATTGCAATGATTTTTTTTAAACGAACATCAATTTTAACGAAAACTTTTACATTGAACATGTTCCATCATTTTTTTGTTCCATACATTTTTTTCTGTATAATATTCTTAGAAATTGGATAATATTCTGATAAAATTGTATCTATTTATAATACTCGTACTTATCTGATGAGTAGCTCTCCCAGATCTTTTATGATATTAGTGTGCTTCAGTAGCTGTACACTACGGAGGCTTATTTTTATTAGGTGAGGATATAAAATAGATCATACTTAATTTCAGATATAAGACTCAAAGATAGCAATCTCCAAAAAAACAAATCGCCACCCGAATGTTTGTATGAAAAATATAACTTATTTTTATTTACCATATGTATGGTATTTATGCAACCGGCCGATATTTTAATAACCTCAATGAACTCGTTTTCATTTTTTTTCAATTTCCAATGAGTACATGAATGCAACCACGAGTGCCATAACCGCTGTGCTTCATTTTATCTTAATTGATAATCCCTCTTCAATCAATTTCAACATAAACGGTGGCCTACGAACCATTTGGGAGCATATGAGTAATTTTTTTACTCAATTCCTTTTAAAATTTATTACTGTGATATTTAAGAATTATAACTCAACTATTATTTTTTTCCAATATTATATATTTATTTTATAGACCTAGTCCATCGACTATCTAATCGAGATTGAACTTAGGATCTCGCTAACGATAGTCAAACGTGCTAACCAACACATTGTACATTTTATACATATTTTTTTTGAACACTACTTCACTCAATGGTATATAGGTTTCCACAAGAGATAAATGCTGTGTTCTCTTAATCATAAATTAAACTAACTAACTAACTAACTAACCATCACGCCGCTTTCCCGCAGGGGTAGGCAGAGAGAATAGAACGCCACACCACTCTGCCTTTGCAAACATTCTTCGCCTCTTCCACATTCATGCATCTCCTCATACAAATTAAAGATTTTTAAATGATGTAAGTGAAGTAGCACAAAGTAAAGAACAGTACTGCAATAGAAAAAGGAAATAGGGAAGTAATATTGGTACAAAGAGGAAAATAGCATAGGACACTCGCGGTTGCATACCCATACTTGTACGAACAAGCGTAAATTGTTCACTCCTTACGTATATGAGTCACATGAAGAAAAATATTAATAAACATTATTTATTTGTAGATTTGACGTTTGATTTGTAGAACTCCATTTTAATTCATATATTAAATATTAAAATCAAACACTGATGTTTAGAGTACTAAATTGTATTTTATTATTAAAAACACATAATAATAAAATTTGTGACAATTAAGTATTTGTCTTATTATGGCATTTACAAACTAATGTCATCAATAAAACTAATTACATTAGCTTGAAAATGCCAATTCAGGGCGAATCAATATTCACAAATTTCATTTTTATATATTTTTTAATAATAAAATACAACCAAGAAGACTCTAAACATTAGTGTTTGATTTCAATATTTAATATATAAACGTTGTTTATGCATATTATTTAAGGAAAAATTTTGGAAATTGTCACATTTGGTTCTATACTCCCGATAAATACAGTTTTACAATCTATTTTATTACTTTTAAAATATTTTCTAGTCATTTTTTAAACCAATGATTGAAGCACTCATATAAATTAAACTTGGATGAAAATAAAAATCAGCGACTTGGTAATTTTCTTTTCATTCACTAAGTTTGAAGCGGGAGTGTATTTTTAAACTCGCACGATGAAATAAAAAAAGGAAGAAATGTATACACCATATTCTCAGTTGACAAGTCTCTGGCTTTTGGGTAAAGGGGGGAAAGTCACATTGCTTACTTGTATAAAAGACTGAAATTAGTATTTCAAATGATTTCAAAATATTCATAAACCACACATAAGTCCCATATTTCACTGTCTTATGCAATAATAATGTTATTATAAGCGTCTCAATTTGGAACGAAGCGTCTATCGTTTTTATACGAAAAAGGATACAAGTCTGAGCATCCCAGGGCTTGCGACCTAGGATTTAGCTGGCTTTAGTGATCACTTTATTCACTCGTGTAACGTCACCATACTGCCCATTATTGAACATATTGGCTTTACTTTTTAAGAGATGCACTGTTGTTGGATTCCTTTCGTATGTTAGTTGTATTTTGATACATTTGGAATTTTGGCTGACGGTGGTGCCTTCGGTTGAGAAATTGTGTACTTTTATTAAGTTAATAGCTTTCTGCAATTGAACGTAGGTAAAAAAAATCACCTGTATTGAAGCCTGAAATATTATAATATTTCAATTTTTAGATACGTAGGTCTATTTGACCTGTTGATTATTGACATTTAAAAAAAATATTATTTCTGATACTCTATTCATCCTCATCATAGTAAAAAATTACGATTATTTATCAGATTCTGGACAATTCACCCTACATAATATCATCCATAAAGTAAATAATTCAGTGTCTTATAGAATAAGTAATAATAATATGTATTGTAAATAATCGTACATTCATAATTATTCGGCCAGGTACTGTGTACTTAATGTGGCAAAATACGAAGTTTTAATCAAAGTATGTATGTTTATTTGAAGAACAGTAAGAAACATTTATAATTAAAGTTAATTAGGGGTGAAATTGAACCAAGCTTTTGTTTTTTCCCAAAGCTGGGCTTTTCTTCATACACGCTTACTACATAAAATAAAAAAAAAATTTTACTCTGTATTTATTTAAAAATTTTGTGAAATTACATCCATTGAGCTTTTTAATGAATAATTTGTAGAAATCTAACTTGGACACTCCTCCGCGAGAAGCAAGCAGTATTATTTTTCTTATACCTCTTTACCTCCATAGATACAGTATGTAAATGGTAAATTCCACTAAAGTTTCTTCATATAGGTACAGATTACATTATGTACACAAAACTAGCTTACATCCTTGTTTACTTTCCTCGTGCGTGTTTTGACATAATGTAAGCACTACTTACGTTAATTTTAAGTAGCGCGATAATTTAAAAAAACGTATTTCGTTAGTACATAGTCCAAAACTATTTGTAGACCGGATAAATTTCTTTATAATATACCATATATTATACACGTTACTCTGGACTCCTATATAAAAATTAAATCATATTTCATCGCCAATTAACGGTCATTAAATATGTTTCATTTGAAGTTTGAAATAAAAACTTTATCATACTATTTTAATGGTATTTGGCTTAATTTTTTTTTTATTACAAAACAAATAATCGTTTTTTCATGATAATAAATATTATCATCTGAGTTATTGCGGTAAATTCAAACACGGAATTTTGATAAAGAATACATAAATATGTGTATTTTTTTTACAAATCATTAAGTGTCAAAACGCTTGTTAATTGAACAGAATTAAAATTATCTTGCGATAATTTTTTATCAACTCTTAAAAAATATGTACCTAAATATGTATATATGGTAATGAATCCAAATATGTACCGTCTTCTTCTTGTTGCTAGGCATTTTTATTGTCATTTTCTTTAATTTTGTATCACATAGCTTAAAATTTAAAATATATAAAGCATAAAATAATAAAAATAAGTGTAATAATCTGAAAAGGATGAAAGTTTAGGATATTGACAAGTGTTTTAATTGTGTCCTAATTCTGTCCCTAGAGACGATGTTTGGATACCTTCTTTTTTTTCTTTCATTTTTTATTTAAGGAGTTTTTTTTACGAAAATCCACCAAGCCACATGATGTGGTTTGTCGGTTAGCGTGATGTTGAAGATGACAAAACACTTGAATGATTTAAATGTTTTAATCCACAGCCTTATTTTTTTTTAAATATAAAAATATTTCATGAAACGCAATTTCAAAAATAATGAAAATTTTATTTATGTTAAATATGAGTTTTTGTAAAATTCTTTTAAATGTGTTTTATTTTCAATAAATATAACCACATTTTATTTTAAAATATTATAATACATGATTGAAACTTCTTTATTTATTTTTTATATAAACAATAATATATATTTTTTTTTTTAAATATTTAAAGCATTTACATTGCGTTTGGTAATTTTTTACTTATTGCTATTTTTTACACTTGCGTGTCAGTCCTCGGCGTGACGTGTATTATTCTTTGCATGCTGATGTAGTGATTGTCCTGACGAAGAGAGAAGAGAAAAGAGTTACCGTAGAACGGGGCTACTTGAACTTTGATGCGTTACTTGAGCCCAGTACAAAAAAATATTTAGATCTGTATTTGGTCTACAATAATAAATGTATTGACATGATTCATTGTTTCCCTGACAGGTGACACTTATACGTTCATTATTGTAGACCAAATACAGATTTATTTATTTTTTATACTGGTCTCAAGTAACACATCAAAGTTCAACGGTACGTCCCGAAACTGGTAGAAAAAATCTCGGTGATTAATAGCATTACTAAAAAAAATATTTTAAAAAATTACCATTTTTTTAAACTTTAAATTCACATACCTACCGGTCGAAATGAGTAAAAAGGGGTTTATTTGACAAAAAACACAAAAAACGCAAAATATACCTTCATTCCGGTGAACTCATTTCAGATAATTTTGTATGCTACATCAACAATGTAAAGCTGTTTCTACACTAAATAAACTTATGCAAACGTACCTATTCATTTTTTTATTTGTTAAACAGGCTTACACTCCCTACTCAAATGTTCTACCTGAACAAATAGAGGTTATGTTATCCTGTCAGGCTCTGTGTTCTTTTTCTAATCTGAGGATTTAATATTCTTTTAATTTGACTATTAAAGAACATAAAAAACCGGGGCAGATAAAAATTCCATTCAAATTATTTTAAAAAATATATGTGAAAGATAGTGAAGAGATACCCTGGGCTTTTATTTAACAAAAAAAGTCCCGGAACTTTCTTCACGTCAAGCTTTTTGCTAAAACAACTATTTACAGTAATTTTAAAACACAGTTACAGTTAGAAATGAAAAAATCACAAAATTACTGCTTCAAATATAAATTATACAACAATTTATATTCAAATATCATTTTAATCAAATTTAAAGCAACGTATCCAATCATTTTTAAGAATTACATAAATACAGATTGTAATTAAGATACCGCAAACATTGTTTCATCTAATTGGTATTGAAAATTAAAAACAAAAAAATATTATCCGTGAAAAAAGGTGCCGGTATGCCGCGTTACATGGAAAAATAAGCCCTGACAATATATGTTCTTTATTATGAGCAGTACAAAAAATTTAATCGAGTTAAACCCTGATAACGGTGTTTATATTCAAATAAGACATAGCTCTTAAATTAATTTAGACGTAAATAATTAAAACCCTTAAAAAGACAAAAGAGTAACTGTCTACTCATCTACTGGATGAGCAAAATAAGAAAATAAATTAGCCATCACTCTCTTCTACCGGAATAGGCAGAGAGAATATAAGTAAATATAAATTCTCAATATTATTAATATTTAAAGCATTTACTTTGTGGTTAGTCATTTTTACTTATTTATTTTTTTACAAAAATGTTAATAAAATTAGTATATAACCACTCACCGAGATTTTTACGTCTACCGGTTTCGAGACGTACCCGTGTTTTTCGAAAAAAAAAATAACAATATTCCTCTAATTAACAACCAAATAAATTTTACATATAGTCCATTGTTTGATTCGACATCGGTTAAATACGATTCATCAATATCCAATTCGAACCCCGCCCACTCCTTTCATCCTACGAGTATATAAGTTGATTCGATTACAGGTCTAATTTTAATGCACGTTTAACCTCGGCTCGTAACGCATGTCTGTATTGAAAACTATAGTGCATGTTGGTCTTCGGGTCCACCAAAAATCGCATGTGTTAGACATTTTGTGTAGTTTTGAGTGTGTAAATTGTGCTATGGTGGTGAAGGGTAGTATTGTTTGCATGCTGTGTTAGTGATTGTCCTGACGAAGAGACGGGTTCGTCTCTAAACCGGTAGACGTAAAAATCTCGGTGAGTGGTTATATACTAATTTTATTAACATTTTTGTAAAAAAAAATTAAATAAGAATATAAATTCTATAAGTAAGCCGGAAATATATTTCAGAGTCACTTGGATGTTAGGTAAATTGCTCATTCATTCCTTTACACATATTCAAATCATCTCAATACATCTATCTTAATTTTACCGATTATATGTACTTATCTTAGCTTTACATTCATTCTTTAAAGTATTTTCGCATAATCTTCGTATAAACTAAAATAAATATTTCACCTTTCTCCGATTCTCATACTTCTGTAAATATTATTTCATCATGATAGCATTTCCATATTGACTATAATGGATTAATACGAGTAGCTTTTCATTTTCACTGTTGACTAAACGGACGTTCATGAAAAAAGTCTTTGATTTCCTTTATTTTTTTTTCGTTTTAAAAATTATTCATTCACAACTTTAAAAAAATTGTTGTCATTACTTTCGAAATAAAGTTTATTTTGATTCTTGTCTCATACTCGAAGCTACAACAAAGAATTCCATTCATAGATTAGTTGTTTTACGTCCATTGTAATTTCAGTAATAATATACCATTAAGTATAAAATCACGTATCATATCGCTCACTCCTTTCAAGAACGTCATAAATCAAAAAACTTGATTTTTCAGGAGAACGTTTTTAATGTTAAAAATATAACACAATTTATTAAAAATAAATATCAAGCCACTTATTGAACTTTTTACTATGCCACAGATCTTTTTAGGTAAAAGCTGAAGGTTTTTTCTCCATTTAAAAAATATTTAGTTTATTTAAAAAAATAATAAAACAAAACCTTTTCTTCAAAATGCAAAAACAACATTTTCTGCCCTGTAGCGGGTAAATATTAACTTAAAAATGTGCCTCTTTTGCTGAGATGTAGTACATTTTCTGGGCATTCCGAAAACATGCACAACTGAAAATTGACGAATTTCGATTTATGACGTTCTTGAAAGGAGTGAGCGATATCCTATAATTTTAGTATCACAGCGGATTGTACATGTAATAAAGATTATTTTGGAATATCTTTCCGTTCCTACGTGGTCAGTAGTAATAATGTTGGGGTCATTTATGAGACAATCAAAATCGTTAAAAATGTGATACATACAAGAAGGCGTGCCCACTCATACGGTGTTGAAATTTAAATGATTTCGTCCGAAGTCGTCTGGTATGACGTCGGCTCAAAATGAATCAATTTGTCAAATCATCGCGTGTATCGGACGGTTTATTATTAGAGATTAACTCATGAAGCCAAACCTGAAAATGGACCCTGTTATAAATATTGAAGCGTGAAATTTAATGGTAACACGATGACAAAAAAATAGTGAAGATTATTTGCGAATTCAGATTTATCCTATTATACTAAGATTCATGTAAGTATTGTATCTTGATGATGGAACAGATCGACTCGAAATGGATGTAATTAGTATTACAAATAAGTACATACATCTTCTTCCTTGCTCCATCCTAACTTATCGTCTTAGTAGACTGGTTATGGTCAGCTAACCTCGTCCTCAGGTTGTAGGTTCTTCTATCACATATAACGTCACCTAGATCACGCCTTCGAATCATGTTATCTTTCTGTAGCATCTACGAATTTTTTGGTTTTCCTCTTGATATCTTTCGAGGAAGATCCATGGCGATCGCGGTTTACAATATGTTCAAGTTATCTGCGTCCTATGTGCCCATACCATCACAATTGCTTTTCCTCTACTTTACTTTTGTCCTAAATTCCAAGTTATTATTATTGACTTTTAACTTTTCGGACCCTTTCCTTGGACGAGCTTGAATTTCGTTAAGTTAGGAATAAAAAGGAATAGAAAAATAAACACCTGCAAAACTCGCTGTGCTAATCGACATTTTACTTTCTAAAATCTCTCAAAAAAGCTGAAATCGGAAGAAAATTTAATATTCTACCGGTTGCCGCCATTGGCTAAAAAACTTTTTTTTTTGACGTTAAGTGGTTTTCAAGTGAACTATTCACAAATGTATTTAAAAAAATGTTAATGGGTTTATTAAATAAATAAATAATATTCTAGAGAGTGCATTATACGCATATGCAGGATTCACAATTCACGTAACCCTGAGAACCAAAGGGTAGAATTATAAGATAAGTAAATGATCGATGATCACACACCTGCCTCGCGTTAAGGCTGCCCGAGATATGGGCGGACGTCAGGAGCCTTAAACTCGTAATAAATTAAAGAATGATCCTCTTATGTCAGTTCGCCGCTCCCGTCCTGTCAATTCCACTAACCAATCTCGGGAAACAACTTTACACATTACCCGAGGCATAATCATTAAATATTTTGATACAGGATTCATGCATTACCGTCAAAAGGAGAAATTTAATACCCTGCTCAATTTATGTCGGATTTTGTGACCATTATTATTATACCGCAATTCAAATTATGCTGGCATATATCATCTGTGTACAATATATTTATTTGTTTATAATATATAATATATTCAACATATTTACTTAATCAAGTTTTCTCTCCAACATTTTGAGTGCGTCCAAATACTTGTTCACTAATCTGTATTATCTCTAATTATAGGAGTTATTTTTCATATTATTTATTTAAAAAGTTTTCTTTCGTAAATAGTTAATACTGAAAACCTACTGTTAACGTACACTTTTTTATGGCGACTATTGTTATTTCTATGACGACATTATTATATACCTACTGTATGTATACTCGTCTGCCTCCGTAGAGTAATGTCAGCACGCTCGGCTACCGTGTCGGAGGTCCCAGGGGGGTCAAATAAATATAAGTGATTTTTTCACTCTAATATTTATTCAAGATTACCCTGGACTGGTACCTAAAGCGGAGGGCTAATCACCTTTCCTTCATGTGTCAACAATCAAGATAACACTGCGTTTATATGATGCAGTGCCCTATGCACAATTGGGTGCGGATAAGGGGTTTGAAGAATGTATACTCTTATGCTTGAAAATGCTTCTTATTTTTGCTTATGCAAAAATAAGAAGCCATTAAGGCGGGATAATCGATAGCCCAAAACTTAATTTTTTTTGAAATCCAAGTAACATTTAACGAAATTGCTTTTTTGCTTGAAACTATCTGCTTAAATGACAATGTAAGCCGTCGTTTCTTTACAAACTTGAATGTCTTAAAATAATTCACCGATTGCTTTTAAATTTTGAAACAACCTTGCATTCAAATAAATCCCTGTGATTTTTTTTGTTCACCTATGAAAGGTATTTTTTACTACAATGACAGCGCCATCTTTTTAACGTATTAGCAACGCACGCTATACTAAACATTGCTCATGTCCTGCTTCTTGGTAACTGCTATTACTCGGCATTTCGATTTGTTTTCGATTGCATTGTTATTTCAAAGATATTTAATATTTTCATTGATTCACTGGCAATGTGGAGTTAAACATATCGCTCACTCCTTTAAAGCACGTCATAAATCAAAAAACTTGATTTTTCAGGAGAACTTTTTTAAAGTTTAAAAATATAATACAATGTATTAAAAATAAATATCAAGACACTTATTGAACTTTTTACTGTGCAACAGATCTTTTTAGGTAAAACCTGAAGGTTTTTTCTCCATTTGAAAAATATTTAGTATATTTAAAAAAATAATTAAACAATACCTTTTCTTCAAAATGCAAAAACAAGACTTTCTGCCCTGTAGCGGGTAAATATTAAGTTTAAAATATGCCTCTTTTGCTGGGATATAGTACATTTTTTGGGCATGCCGAAAACATGCACAACTAAAAATTTACGATTTTTGATTTATGACGTTCTTGAAAGGAGTGAGCGATATTAGAAATGTGCGTTTTCTATTTTCCTTAGTCTTTTAAAAAAATAATGAATAAATAAAAATAAGAAACAGCTCCAACCGCCTCTTCAACCTTCAACGTCCCAAGGTCCTAACTCTAAAATTTATAATAAGCTTCACATACGGTGTTTGAAAATGACGCGGAATGCATCGAAACACGTGTCACAATAGATTTTAAGAAATAGTGGTTGGTATTTACTAAGTAAAACTTATTTTATTTATTGTTTCGGCATTAACTTTGTGGTAAGACATGTTACAATAATTAAAGAAAACACTTTGTTTTTTACCACTTGAGTTTTTATTAAAGACTACATGTTTCAGAAGTTAAACTTCCATCATTCAGGTCTGTATAATAACTAAAATATAAAATATAAAATTTTTCTATAAATAAGGAGAGGGGAAAGTAAGGGGAAGGGGTTAGTCAAGGAACGGAGTTTGAAAACAAAGGAAAAATTGAAAGCAATGGCGAAGAATTTTGAAACAATATAATATTTAATAAATTATTATTAGAATTCAGGTTTTTTTGTATTTCTAAATTTTCAAGATAATTCATAATTTGGCCTTTATATGGAACAAGGTGTAATAATTTTAATTTATGAGAGTGAAATGAATGATTAGTATCTATTATAAGTAAAACTTAAATTAAAAATAATCATTTTGAGTCACAGCAACGCGTAGCCGAGACAGCTAATAATAAATATGTAATTTAAAATATCTACTAACTTTCACTCTTTTATTTTTATTTATGTACTCTTTAATGTTCTTCCAAAGCCCTTTAATCCTTGGAGCATAATGACTTTCCATATTAATGAAAGGGTTCTGACACGGTATTATTATTCTTAAATGACGATTAATATCAATTTAATTACGAAAATATCGAAGGTAGCTTTTGGGTATCGTTCTTAGCTGGGCGGAGTTTTCGTGCAAGGATTTATGCACCAAAGGTATTAATACTTTCTGCGGCATCTGATAATTTAAAGGCCTCACTGATTATCATACTTGAATTGAATATGATAATAAATTAAGCCTTCAAAATTAAAATCGATTATTATTATATATCATGCCACCTCTGTTAAAGGTTTAAAAGGGATTTTCTCTAATAAACAATATAAATCTTTATTTTAATAATCTATATTTTTACATTTTTTCACATCTTAACATAGTAGAAGAAAAATATGGAAGCTTGGGTATTTACAGGGCTTATGGCAAGTGATCACTTTCCTCTTATTATTATTACCTTTATCCGAACCCAATGGTGCATAGTGAACTGCATCGTATTGATGCATTGTTGTCGTGATCGTTATTTTCATGAAGACAAGGTGATTACTCCTGCGCTTCAGAGACCAGTCCAGGGTAATATTAAATATATATTAGAGTTTAAAATCACTAATGTTTATTTCACACCCCCCCCCCCGCCTCCGTAGTGTAATGGTAAGCGTATTTAGCTAACGTGCTGGAGGTCTCGGGTTCGATACCTAAGTGATCACTTTACACACGTGTAATTTTCACCATTCTACCCATGTTTAAGTATTCACAAAAATATTAATTTTATCGGACAAAAATTGTAATTTTAATTCATCGAAAAATGCTTCATCACAAGTTTTATAAATTTTATCCGAAAATGTCTTATAAGATTATGTTATTTTCCTAGAAAATTTAGTCGTATTTTAGTTTTTTTTAAATCTTTAAGTCTCAATAACCCGATATAAAATGATGTGTTATCTACAAAATTCAATCATTATCAAACATGAGCAATAGGATTTCCCAATTTTGTATTCTAAAGAGATAATAATTAATAAACATGATGCGTCCGCTACGGTGACTAAGACTAAGTACCTACTTTATAACGTCAACGATTTTACCTTTATTCCAAATTATCTACTTATCAACATTAACGATTTTACCTTTATAAAATAAAACAACTTTGATTTAGCCACTTTTTATTGGTACACTTCTTCCAACCGGTTTCGACAAGAACCTTGTCATCCTCAGGGTTTATATACTAATTCTAAAACATTGAAATACTCATAGTTAGGTTAAAGTTAATCACCCTTAATTAATTAAGATTCTTGTCAAAACCGGTTGAAAAAAGTGTACCAATAAAAAATGGTTAAAACAAAGTTGTTTTATTTTATTAAGTTTATAAAATGTGCCACAATGTATCTGCGAAAAACATCCAAGAAAAGATTTTACCTTTTTCCAAACCATCTATTTATCAACAAAGATAGATAAAAATAACGTTTAATCGATAAAAACACTCGTCGATAATTGTGATTGCCCCTTATAATGCTAATAATGAGAAACGTACAGTAAGTTTGTAATATGAAAAAAAAAACTGTGAGAAGACATGTTATGTATAATTTTAAAATGCAAGATATAATCACTAATATTGTATATTATATAACCATATCCGCTCCCTATGATGAGCATGTGGAGTCCACGAACTGTCTCCAGGCTTTTCTGTCGGCTGCCAGCTCCCTGGCATCCTCCCAAGTCTGGTCTGCGTCCCGAAATTAGGACGAGAACTGCCGACGAATTGTCAGCAGTGGTCGTCCTGGGTGTCCCGAACCTGATGCCTTGTAAAAGGGTCAAGCTTGATTAAGGCTCAGTACATGGCCAAGCCAACTGAATCGCCTTTTCTTGACGACAGTTGTGACTAAGATTTGCTGCGTTGTACGCCTTATCTCTTCATTCCTCACAAAGTCAAACCACCGCACGCCTAAATTCTTCGCAGACACATATTCTCAAAGCCAAGTACATGGCTGCTCTGAGCCCCTATAAGATGCCATGTTTCACAGCCGTATAAAAGAATAGGAGCAATGCAGGCATTAAATAGGCGGAATTTGGTCTTCACCGACAGCCTTCATACTATTAAATGCGAACTATTATTACTAAAAGCATCGATATTTATCTTCTTTGGAAACTATGTTTACAATGGACAGTAAAGCTTCATTGACTTTTTTAAGTAAATTTAAAGAATGATAATAAAAAGAAGAAGAGGTTTAAAAGTGAAAAAGAAAGTGTGGCAGATCTAGCTCATTGATCACATAGACGTCGTGGAATACTAAGTAAGCCATAATCCGTATGATGCTTCAAGCTACAAGTTCAGTGAGTTTCAAACGA
>NW_028281981.1:0-22500 GCF_059751285.1 Brachycentrus maculatus
TCTCGCTAAAAACTCTTTATACGAAAGGATCGATAGGCCGTGCTTTCGCAGTCTCTATGCATACTGAACATCGTGATCAAACCAGCTTTTGCCCTTTTGCTCGACGCGAGATTTCCGGCCTCGCTGAGCTGGTCTTAGGACACCTGCGTTATTCTTTGACAGATGTACCGCCCCAGTCAAACTCCCCGCCTGGCAGTGTCCTCAGAACGGATCACGCGGGGAGATGCGGCGACGCGACGGAACGGACGGCGGCGCACTTGCGCACGCGCACCGCCCGAGGCCGACGCGGCTCGCCGCCCCGTACACGTTTGGCGCGAAAAACCCGTGACGCGCGGCATTAACGCCGGCGCACGCCCTCCGCCCAACTGAGTAAGTAACGAAACGATGAAAGTAGTGGTATTTCACGTTTGGAGGACTTGCACCCGCCTCCCACTTATTCTGCACCCCTCATGTCACCTTACAATACCAGACTAGAGTCAAGCTCAACAGGGTCTTCTTTCCCCGCTGATTCTCCCAAGCCCGTTCCCTTGGCAGTGGTTTCGCTAGATAGTAGATAGGGACAGATGGGAATCTCGTTAATCCATTCATGCGCGTCACTAATTAGATGACGAGGCATTTGGCTACCTTAAGAGAGTCATAGTTACTCCCGCCGTTTACCCGCGCTTAATTGAATTTCTTCACATTGACATTCAGAGCACTGGGCAGAAATCACATTGCGTCAACACCCGCGAGGGCCATCGCAATGCTTTGTTTTAATTAGACAGTCGGATTCCCCTTGTCCGTGCCAGTTCTGAGTTGACCGTCGTCCGGCGGCCGTACAGGTCGCCGAGCGTGCGCGAACACGCCGGCGCCACACAGCGAGGAAGATCCGAGGGGAGGCCAAGGCGAGGCGCCGGGTGACGGAGATCCACACCCGCGCGACACCCGTTGGGGCGCCACGCGGGGGGACCCCGCCCGGCTTCCACGTCTCGGCCGATGACCTCTTCCCGACCAGGCCCGACACGCCACGGCCCTCAGAGCCAATCCTTATCCCGAAGTTACGGATCCAACTTGCCGACTTCCCTTACCTACATTATTCTATCGGCTAGAGGCTCTTCACCTTGGAGACCTGCTGCGGATATGGGTACGAGCCGGCGCGACATCTCCGCGTATCCCTCACCTGAATTTTCAAGGTCCGAGGGGCCGATCCGGACACCGCCGCATCGGCGATGCTCTTCGCGTCCCGAGCCCTATCTCCCCGCTATGGGATTCCAGGGCGCTCGAACGCTCAGGCAGAAAAGATAACTCTCTCCGGATCTCCCGTCGGCGTCTTCAGGCCACTTTGGGTTACCCCGACGAACTCTCTTGCGAGGGAACGATTTTTAAGACGGTTCCGCAGCCGGGTTCCGGAACTGCAACCGGATTCCCTTTCGCCCGACGGGTGTGATATTCTATTTATAAATAATATAATATATATATAACATAACTTTACACCATCATCGACATCGGATTTCTCCTAGGGCTTAGGATCGACTAACTCGCGTGCAACGGCTGTTAACGCGAAACCCTTCTCCACATCAGCCCTCAAGGACCTCGCTTGAGTATTTGCTACTACCACCAAGATCTGCGCCGACGGAGGCTCCAGGCGGGCTCACGCCCAGACCCTTCTGCGCACACCGCCGCGGCCATCCTACTCGTCGCGGCCTCAAAACGATCGCGCGACGCGGGCGCCGCGCGAACGTCCCACCTGCCTGCGACGGTCGAGTATAGGCTGAACGCTACAGCGCCATCCATTTTCAGGGCTGGTTGCTTCGGCAGGTGAGTTGTTACACACTCCTTAGCGGATTCCGACTTCCATGGCCACCGTCCTGCTGTCCTGAGCGACCAACGCCTTTTATGGTCTCCGATGAGCGTTCATTGGGCGCCTTAACTCGACGTTTGGTTCATCCCACAGCGCCAGTTCTGCTTACCAAAATTGGCCCACTTGGCACTCCCATCCGAGCTCCTACTTCATCTTCGAGCAAGAAGGAGATCTCACCCATTTAAAGTTTGAGAATAGGTTGAGGTCATTTCGACCCCAATGCCTCTAATCATTCGCTTTACCGGATGAGACTGTCAGAATGACGCGAACGTCATGTTTCTCGAGCGCCAGCTATCCTGAGGGAAACTTCGGATGGAACCAGCTATTAGATAGTTCGATTAGTCTTTCGCCCCTATACCCAGTTCGGACGATCGATTTGCACGTCAGAATCGCTTCGGTCCTCCATCAGGGTTTCCCCTGACTTCGACCTGACCAGGCATAGTTCACCATCTTTCGGGTCCCAGCGTGTACGCTCTCAGTGCGTCTCGATAATCGCACGGGGGCTTTCTCGAAACGCCTCGGGAATGCGGCGGGGCGTCTGGCGACGCCCGCGCATCTTCCCTGCGGCCGGCTCGAGGCCGACCTTTCACTTTCATTTCGCCTCTGGGTTTATCAGCGTTCCCAATGACTCGCGCACATGCTAGACTCCTTGGTCCGTGTTTCAAGACGGGTCCTGTGAGTGCCCAAAACAAAACCACCGCCGACCGGGACGCGTCCCGTCCGAGAGCGCGCCACTAACCGCCGGCAACCGAAAAGCGACGCCCGCGACGCACTAGACGCCGGGGGCCGCGATAAGGAAGCGGCTGTGACGCGACGGACGCCCTCACAGGTGGGGCGGACGCGATCCTCGTTCTCTACCGTCGCTCGTCAAATGTTCGACCGGCCCCGGCCGTGGACGCCGCGGCTCCGCCCCGCATAGCGAGACGGGACAACCGCACGGCGCATTCGACCGGGGCGCGACGGGTCGCGGTGTTATACTGAGGGAGAAGTGCACGCGCTCCGGGGGCCCGGCTGCGCACCCGGACACCCGCCGCCCCGACACGAGTGCCGAGGGCGAAGGTGTGCACCGAGACGCGGGCCCCGACGGAAGACGCGATGAATCTCCCCGTTCGCTCGTTTGAGTTCCACAGGTTTACCCCTGAACGGTTTCACGTACTCTTTAACTCTCTCTTCAAAGTTCTTTTCAACTTTCCCTCACGGTACTTGTTCGCTATCGGTCTCGTGGTAGTATTTAGCCTTAGATGGAGTTTACCACCCACTTAGGGCTGCACTCTCAAGCAACCCGACTCTGGGGAGAGAGACCGTCGCGGCCGGCTACCGTCGCTACGGGCCTGGCACCCTCTGCGGGTAAGCGGGCCCCGTTCAAGATGAACTTGGACAGGCAGCCGTGACTAATGACCGCGCGTGTATATATTACTCTCCTCCCTAACGCTACATTTCCCGGCGGCCCGCCTGGGCCGCAGGATTCAGCGCTGGGCTCTTCCCGTTTCGCTCGCCGCTACTCGGGGAATCCTCGTTAGTTTCTTTTCCTCCGCTTACTGATATGCTTAAGTTCGGCGGGTGATCTCTCCTGATTTGAGGTCGACGACAGAAAGATAATTTTTATATTATATATAAATAATACAGACAGACAGAGGCGCGCGGCGGCGGGACCGCGTCGAGGGCGCGAGGATCGCCCCGCGAAGATCGCAAAAGGATCGATCGCGGTTTCACAGCGTCGTCGCTAGCCCCCGGACACGCGTTAGCGTCCCGGCCGCGCGCTCGAAATTCGTCACACATTTGACCGGACGCCCGCGCGCGCGCCGACCGCCGGAGCGGGTCGGGCGGCGCGGGCGACGCCGGCAGCGCGCTCGCCGGGGCCCCCCCCCCTCGCGGACGAGGGTGAGAGACTCCGCGGCGAAGTCTGGTCGCATTGCGTGCGCGACCCTCAAACAGGAGTGGTCCGTGGACAAACTACGTCTTGCTCGGACCGCAATGTGCGTTCGAAATGTCGATGCTCATGTGTCCTGCAGTTCACACTCTGACGCGCATTTAGCTGCGTTCTTCATCGACCCACGAGCCGAGTGATCCGCCGTTCAGGGTAATAATTGTACAATTTTAAAATTGTCATTCGTTCACTTGTTTATCCGTCGCGTTTTGGGTGTTCGCGCGAGCGCAAACTGACCTTAGAAGATCAAAACAACAAAAAATAGCAACCTTAATGGTGATGCGCGCGCGCACACGCACACGCGCATCACTAAATCGCGACCGGACGCGGGCGCGGTCCCCCGACCCGTCAGGATCGAGAGAGCCGTCCCGCGACGCCGGCGGGTCCGCGGTTCGCGGCGGCGCCCTAGGGCGATCTCCGCCGCAGCGATGTCGGGCTCTCGGCCGCGCATCGTGATTCGTGTATTTTACATACAAGTATGTATATATATTACAAAATATATTATTACACAGGAAATGATCCTTCCGCAGGTTCACCTACGGAAACCTTGTTACGACTTTTACTTCCTCTAAATGATCAAATTCGGTCAAACTTTCCGACGCGTCGGACGCCCGAGACGAGCTTCCGCGCACCAGTCCGAAGACCTCACCAAATCATCCATCGGTAGTAGCGACGGGCGGTGTGTACAAAGGGCAGGGACGCAATCAACGCGAGCTGGTGACTCGCTTTTACTAGGAATTCCTCGTTCATGGGGGAGAATTGCAAACCCCAATCCCTATCACGAAGGGGTTTCATCGGGTTACCCGGGCCGTTAGGCCAAGGAGGACACGCTGATCCCTTCAGTGTAGCGCGCGTGCGGCCCAGGACATCTAAGGGCATCACAGACCTGCTATTGCTCAATCTCGTGCGGCTATATATACCGCCGGTCCCTCTAAGAAGATTTTCATTGTACGCCGGTAGTGAAGACCGCGAGACGCACGCACGCGACGCGAGCGCCGCGGAACGCGCGCACGCGGACCCTCGTGATACCGGTTGCACGTCTATTTAATAGGCTAGAGTTACGTTCGTTACCGGAATTAACCTGACAAATCGCTCCACCAACTAAGAGCGGCCATGCACCACCACCCACCGAATCGAGAAAGAGCTGTTAATCCGTCAATCCTTCCAGTGTCCGGGCCTGGTGAGTTTTCCCGTGTTGAGTCGAATTAAGCCGCAGGCTCCACTCCTGGTGGTGCCCTTCCGTCAATTCCTTTAAGTTTCAGCTTTGCAACCATACTCCCCCCGGAGCCCGAAAGCTTTGGTTTCCCGGGAGCTGCCCACCGGGTTAAAATTATGAAACTTCGGCGGATCGCTGGCTGGCATCATTTATGGTTAGAACTACAGCGGTATCTAATCGCCTTCGAACCTCTAACTTTCGTTCTTGATTAATGAAAACACCTTTGGCAAATGCTTTCGCTTTAGTCCGTCTTGCGACGATCCAAGAATTTCACCTCTAACGTCGCAATACGAATGCCCCCAGTTGTCCCTATTAATCATTACCTCTGGTATCAGAAAGCCAACAAAACAGAACCGAGGTCCTATTCTATTATTCCATGCGTACAATATTCAGGCAAGTGTTAGCCCGCTTTGAGCACTCTAATTTGTTCAAAGTAAACAGCCGCGACGGCCCGCCTCGGCGCGCGGCCGACCGTGAGGACGACCGCGACACACCGGCGGTGGACGCACCGGCGAGAAGCCCCGCAGACGTGCCTGTCGTACCGCATTCGGTAGACCGACACCGCAGGACACAATTTCAACTACGAGCTTTTTAACCGCAACAACTTAGTATATGCTATTGGAGCTGGAATTACCGCGGCTGCTGGCACCAGACTTGCCCTCCAATGGATCCTCGTTAAAGGATTTAAAGTGTAATCATTCCGATCACGAGGCCTCGGACGAGTCCCGTATCGTTATTTTTCGTCACTACCTCCCCGTGCCGGGAGTGGGTAATTTGCGCGCCTGCTGCCTTCCGTGGATGTGGTAGCCGTTTCTCAGGCTCCCTCTCCGGAATCGAACCCTGATTCCCCGTTACCCGTGACAACCATGGTAGTCGCATAAACTACCATCGACAGTTGATAAGGCAGACATTTGAAAGATGCGTCGCCGGTGCTAGACCGTGCGATCAGCTCAAAGTTATCTAGAGTCATCTCGAATGGCGACGGACGGGGCGCGAACCCCGCCGCCGATTGGTTTTTGATCTAATAAAAGCATCCCTCCCGTTGCCGGTCAGGACCTCGTTTGCATGTATTAGCTCTAGAATTGCCACAGTTATCCAAGTAACCGTGTACGATCTAAGGAACCAAAACTGATATATTGAGCCATTCGCGGTTTCACCTTAATTCGGCTTTTACTGAGACTTGCATGGCTTAGTCTTTGAGACAAGCATATGATTACTGGCAGGATCAACCAGGGAGCTGTTCTTCGGGTTAGCTGCGTAACCGAGAGACACTGCTCGGACACGGCGTGTTCGCGCGCGGCGGAGTCACCCGCCGCGCCACGCTCTGTGACACTCACACTCCGTCGATAAAAGAACAATTTGCTCATTATCGGGCATGTGTATTGTTGTTACTCTGCCTTGCCGCTGCGGTGGTTCTCTTGCTCGAAGAGCCGAGCGGGGAGAGCAGGCGGGGATCGATCACACGGAGTGCGTCGTCGTCGCCTAAATTATGAATTCCCATTCGTAAAACGCGTACGCCGTGAGCCGTGAGGCAACGGTGTGGCCGGGGAGTTACCTCCTCCGACCGTACTCTTTTTCATTTCTTGGTCAAGTTCTACTCGCGCGGAACTCCAGAGATGAGACACGGGCGCCGGCGAAGCCAGAAGGCGAACGCCGCGTCGAGTTTCGCAAATGTACCGCCGACGCGACCGACAGATGGGCCGCCGCGGTTTGCGAACGCTGTGCAAATCAGCGCGCCACTACGGACGCGCATACAGTACCGCGGCGGCCCGGTCTCGCCGGCCCCGGCCCCGAGAGCGACTAGACCGAGGCGGGTGCGCGGATTCGGGCTTAGCGTAACTCCCGCGCGGGGTACGGCGAGTGATCGAGTCCAGATGGTCGGCGCGCATAATTTTTTTCACTTCTCTCTACACGATTTTCGTTTCGATAGCGGATACACGTTACGAATATATATACATATTTTTTACACGTCGATGCGTGTACACGCAGATATATATATTTTTTTAAAAAGTATTCATCCTCTTCTTCTTCTTCTCCTTCTCCTTATCATTATAATCATTGTTATCATTATTATCGTAACTATCATGATTATTAGTTTTGTTATTATTATTATTATTATTATTATTATTATTATTATTATTATCATCCTTCTTCTTCTTCTTCTTCTTCTTCTTCTATTCTTCGTCGTCTACTTTTCGTCTTCTTCTTCTTCTATTCTATTCTATTCTTCTTCGACTTCCTCTTCTTCCTCTTCTTCTTCTTGCTCTTGTTCTTCTTCTTCTTCTTCTTCTTTTTCTTCTTCTTACGAAATTATTATTATTTTAACTATTACTACTATTGTTATGATAACTCTTCTTCTTCTTCTTCTCCTTCTTCTTCTTCTTCTTCTTCTTCTTCTTCCTCTTATTATTCAGTATTGTCATAACTATTATGATTATTAGTTTTGTTATTATTATTATTATTATTCTTCTTCTTCTTCTTCTACTTTTCTCCTACTTCTTCTTCTTCTTCTTCTTCTTCTATTCTTCGTGGTCCTATACCTCTTCTTCGACTTCCTCTTCTTCCTCTTCTTCTTCTTGCTCTTGTTCTTCTTCTTCTTCTTTTTCTTCATCTTACGAAATTATTATTATTATTATTACTATTACTACTATTATTATGATAACTATTCTTCTTCTTCTTCTTCTTCCTCTTCTTCTTCTTCTTCTTCTTCTTATTATTATAATCATTGTTATCAGTATTATCATAACTATTATGATTATTAGTTTTGTTATCATTATTATTATTATTCTTCTTCTTCTTCTTCTACTACTTTTCTTCTACTTCTTCTTCCTCTCCATCTTCATCATAATATATATATATATATATATTCGCGATTGCCGCGCGTCGGCGTCGCTTGACCGCGTTCAGAGCTCGATCCGGGCCTTGTCCGACGAGCCATCGAGAGGGTCGAATTAATGTCAGACGGCGAGGCATTTGGCAACCTTAAGCTGATCATAGCTACTCCCGCCGTTCACCCTTCCTTGTGTTATATTATGTATTAATAACTCCTCGTATAATATTATATATTAACTCCCACTCGTAGTACCCGCGCAGTGTGGGGTACGCGCGGCCGCTTGACCGCGTCACGAGCTCGATCCGGGCCATTCCCGACGAGCCATCGAGAGGGTCGAATTAATGTCAGACGGCGAGGCATTTGGCAACCTTAGGCCGATCATAGCTACTCCCGCGGTTCACCCTTCTCATTAATAACCTTATATTGATTAATTAATTTATTCAATTAATAATATTATCTATTGTAAATAATCCATCACTCCGACTCTCTGTTATCTCTCACATGAATAAACAATCACTCGTACTCCCCGACGAATGTCAGACGGCGAGGCATTAAGCCGTTCATAGCTACTCCCGCCGTTCACCCCTCCTTATATAATATTTTATATATATATATATATATATATATATATATATATATATATATATATATATATATATATATATATATATATATATATATATATATATATATATATATATATATATATATATATATATATATATATATATATATATATATATACATTATCTAAACGAACAAACACTCCGACTCGTAGTACTCGCGCAGCGTAGGGTACTCGCGATTGCCGCGCGTCGGCGTCGCTTGACCGCGTTCAGAGCTCGATCCGGGCCTTGTCCGACGAGCCATCGAGAGGGTCGAATTAATGTCAGACGGCGAGGCATTTGGCAACCTTAAGCTGATCATAGCTACTCCCGCCGTTCACCCTTCCTTGTGTTATATTATGTATTAATAACTCCTCGTATAATATTATATATTAACTCCCACTCGTAGTACCCGCGCAGTGTGGGGTACGCGCGGCCGCTTGACCGCGTCGCGAGCTCGATCCGGGCCATTCCCGACGAGCCATCGAGAGGGTCGAATTAATGTCAGACGGCGAGGCATTTAAGCTGATCATAGCTACTCCCGCCGTTCACCCTTCCTTGTGTTATATTATGTATTAATAACTCCTCGTATAATATTATATATTAACTCCCACTCGTAGTACCCGCGCAGTGTGGGGTACGCGCGGCCGCTTGACCGCGTCGCGAGCTCGATCCGGGCCATTCCCGACGAGCCATCGAGAGGGTCGAATTAATGTCAGACGGCGAGGCATTTGGCAACCTTAAGTTGATCATAGCTACTCCCGCCGTTCACCCTTCCTTGTGTTATATTATGTATTAATATCCTCGTATAATATTATATATTAACTCCCACTCGTAGTACCCGCGCAGTGTGGGGTACGCGCGGCCGCTTGACCGCGTCGCGAGCTCGATCCGGGCCATTCCCGACGAGCCATCGAGAGGGTCGAATTAATGTCAGACGGCGAGGCATTTGGCAACCTTAAGCTGATCATAGCTACTCCCGCCGTTCACCCTTCCTTGTGTTATATTATGTATTAATAACTCCTCGTATAATATTATATATTAACTCCCACTCGTAGTACCCGCGCAGTGTGGGGTACGCGCGGCCGCTTGACCGCGTCGCGAGCTCGATCCGGGCCATTCCCGACGAGCCATCGAGAGGGTCGAATTAATGTCAGACGGCGAGGCATTCGGCAACCTTAGGCCGATCTTAGCTACTCCCGCCGTTCACCCTTCTCATTAATAACCTTATATTGATTAATTAATTTATTCAATTAATAATATTATCTATTGTAAATAATCCATCACTCCGACTCTCTGTTATCTCTCACATGAATAAACAATCACTCGTACTCCCCGACGAATGTCAGACGGCGAGGCATTAAGCCGTTCATAGCTACTCCCGCCGTTTTCACCCCTCCTTATATAATATTTTATATATATATATATATATATATATATATATATATATATATATATATATATATATATATATATATATATATATATATACATTATCTAAACGAACAAACACTCCGACTCGTAGTACTCGCGCAGCGTAGGGTACTCGCGATTGCCGCGCGTCGGCGTCGCTTGACCGCGTTCAGAGCTCGATCCGGGCCTTGTCCGACGAGCCATCGAGAGGGTCGAATTAATGTCAGACGGCGAGGCATTTGGCAACCTTAAGCTGATCATAGCTACTCCCGCCGTTCACCCTTCCTTGTGTTATATTATGTATTAATAACTCCTCGTATAATATTATATATTAACTCCCACTCGTAGTACCCGCGCAGTGTGGGGTACGCGCGGCCGCTTGACCGCGTCGCGAGCTCGATCCGGGCCATTCCCGACGAGCCATCGAGAGGGTCGAATTAATGTCAGACGGCGAGGCATTCGGCAACCTTAGGCCGATCTTAGCTACTCCCGCCGTTCACCCTTCTCATTAATAACCTTATATTGATTAATTGATTTATTCAATTAATAATATTATCTATTGTAAATAATCCATCACTCCGACTCTCTGTTATCTCTCACATGAATAAACAATCACTCGTACTCCCCGACGAATATGTCAGACGGCGAGGCATTAAGCCGTTCATAGCTACTCCCGCCGTTCACCCCTCCTTATATAATATTTATATATATATATATATATATATATATATATATATATATATATATATATATATATATATATATATATATATATATATATATATATATATATATACATTATCTAAACGAACAAACACTCCGACTCGTAGTACTCGCGCAGCGTAGGGTACTCGCGATTGCCGCGCGTCGGCGTCGCTTGACCGCGTTCAGAGCTCGATCCGGGCCTTGTCCGACGAGCCATCGAGAGGGTCGAATTAATGTCAGACGGCGAGGCATTTGGCAACCTTAAGCTGATCATAGCTACTCCCGCCGTTCACCCTTCCTTGTGTTATATTATGTATTAATAACTCCTCGTATAATATTATATATTAACTCCCACTCGTAGTACCCGCGCAGTGTGGGGTACGCGCGGCCGCTTGACCGCGTCGCGAGCTCGATCCGGGCCATTCCCGACGAGCCATCGAGAGGGTCGAATTAATGTCAGACGGCGAGGCATTTGGCAACCTTAAGCTGATCATAGCTACTCCCGCCGTTCACCCTTCCTTGTGTTATATTATGTATTAATAACTCCTCGTATAATATTATATATTAACTCCCACTCGTAGTACCCGCGCAGTGTGGGGTACGCGCGGCCGCTTGACCGCGTCGCGAGCTCGATCCGGGCCATTCCCGACGAGCCATCGAGAGGGTCGAATTAATGTCAGACGGCGAGGCATTCGGCAACCTTAGGCCGATCTTAGCTACTCCCGCCGTTCACCCTTCTCATTAATAACCTTATATTGATTAATTGATTTATTCAATTAATAATATTATCTATTGTAAATAATCCATCACTCCGACTCTCTGTTATCTCTCACATGAATAAACAATCACTCGTACTCCCCGACGAATGTCAGACGGCGAGGCATTAAGCCGTTCATAGCTACTCCCGCCGTTCACCCTTCCTTGTGTTATATTATGTATTAATAACTCCTCGTATAATATTATATATTAACTCCCACTCGTAGTACCCGCGCAGTGTGGGGTACGCGCGGCCGCTTGACCGCGTCGAGAGCTCGATCCGGGCCATTCCCGACGAGCCATCGAGAGGGTCGAATTAATGTCAGACGGCGAGGCATTCGGCAACCTTAGGCCGATCTTAGCTACTCCCGCCGTTCACCCTTCTCATTAATAACCTTATATTGATTAATTAATTTATTCAATTAATAATATTATCTATTGTAAATAATCCATCACTCCGACTCTCTGTTATCTCTCACATGAATAAACAATCACTCGTACTCCCCGACGAATGTCAGACGGCGAGGCATTAAGCCGTTCATAGCTACTCCCGCCGTTCACCCCTCCTTATATAATATTTTATATATATATATATATATATATATATATATATATATATATATATATATATATATATATATATATATATATATATATATATATATATATACATTATCTAAACGAACAAACACTCCGACTCGTAGTACTCGCGCAGCGTAGGGTACTCGCGATTGCCGCGCGTCGGCGTCGCTTGACCGCGTTCAGAGCTCGATCCGGGCCTTGTCCGACGAGCCATCGAGAGGGTCGAATTAATGTCAGACGGCGAGGCATTTGGCAACCTTAAGCTGATCATAGCTACTCCCGCCGTTCACCCTTCCTTGTGTTATATTATGTATTAATATCCTCGTATAATATTATATATTAACTCCCACTCGTAGTACCCGCGCAGTGTGGGGTACGCGCGGCCGCTTGACCGCGTCGCGAGCTCGATCCGGGCCATTCCCGACGAGCCATCGAGAGGGTCGAATTAATGTCAGACGGCGAGGCATTTGGCAACCTTAGGCCGATCTTAGCTACTCCCGCCGTTCACCCTTCTCATTAATAACCTTATATTGATTAATTAATTTATTCAATTAATAATATTATCTATTGTAAATAATCCATCACTCCGACTCTCTGTTATCTCTCACATGAATAAACAATCACTCGTACTCCCCGACGAATGTCAGACGGCGAGGCATTAAGCCGTTCATAGCTACTCCCGCCGTTCACCCCTCCTTATATAATATTTATATATATATATATATATATATATATATATATATATATATATATATATATATATATATATATATATATATATATATATATATATATATATATATATATATATATATATATATATATATATATATATACATTATCTAAACGAACAAACACTCCGACTCGTAGTACTCGCGCAGCGTAGGGTACTCGCGATTGCCGCGCGTCGGCGTCGCTTGACCGCGTTCAGAGCTCGATCCGGGCCTTGTCCGACGAGCCATCGAGAGGGTCGAATTAATGTCAGACGGCGAGGCATTTGGCAACCTTAAGCTGATCATAGCTACTCCCGCCGTTCACCCTTCCTTGTGTTATATTATGTATTAATAACTCCTCGTATAATATTATATATTAACTCCCACTCGTAGTACCCGCGCAGTGTGGGGTACGCGCGGCCGCTTGACCGCGTCGCGAGCTCGATCCGGGCCATTCCCGACGAGCCATCGAGAGGGTCGAATTAATGTCAGACGGCGAGGCATTTGGCAACCTTAAGCTGATCATAGCTACTCCCGCCGTTCACCCTTCCTTGTGTTATATTATATATTAATAACTCCTCGTATAATATTATATATTAACTCCCACTCGTAGTACCCGCGCAGTGTGGGGTACGCGCGGCCGCTTGACCGCGTCGCGAGCTCGATCCGGGCCATTCCCGACGAGCCATCGAGAGGGTCGAATTAATGTCAGACGGCGAGGCATTTGGCAACCTTAAGCTGATCATAGCTACTCCCGCCGTTCACCCTTCCTTGTGTTATATTATGTATTAATATCCTCGTATAATATTATATATTAACTCCCACTCGTAGTACCCGCGCAGTGTGGGGTACGCGCGGCCGCTTGACCGCGTCGCGAGCTCGATCCGGGCCATTCCCGACGAGCCATCGAGAGGGTCGAATTAATGTCAGACGGCGAGGCATTTGGCAACCTTAAGCTGATCATAGCTACTCCCGCCGTTCACCCTTCCTTGTGTTATATTATGTATTAATAACTCCTCGTATAATATTATATATTAACTCCCACTCGTAGTACCCGCGCAGTGTGGGGTACGCGCGGCCGCTTGACCGCGTCGCGAGCTCGATCCGGGCCATTCCCGACGAGCCATCGAGAGGGTCGAATTAATGTCAGACGGCGAGGCATTTGGCAACCTTAAGCTGATCATAGCTACTCCCGCCGTTCACCCTTCCTTGTGTTATATTATGTATTAATAACTCCTCGTATAATATTATATATTAACTCCCACTCGTAGTACCCGCGCAGTGTGGGGTACGCGCGGCCGCTTGACCGCGTCGCGAGCTCGATCCGGGCCATTCCCGACGAGCCATCGAGAGGGTCGAATTAATGTCAGACGGCGAGGCATTCGGCAACCTTAGGCCGATCTTAGCTACTCCCGCCGTTCACCCTTCTCATTAATAACCTTATATTGATTAATTGATTTATTCAATTAATAATATTATCTATTGTAAATAATCCATCACTCCGACTCTCTGTTATCTCTCACATGAATAAACAATCACTCGTACTCCCCGACGAATGTCAGACGGCGAGGCATTAAGCCGTTCATAGCTACTCCCGCCGTTCACCCCTCCTTATATAATATTTTATATATATATATATATATATATATATATATATATATATATATATATATATATATATATATATATATATATATATATATATATATATATATATATATATACATTATCTAAACGAACAAACACTCCGACTCGTAGTACTCGCCGCAGCGTAGGGTACTCGCGATTGCCGCGCGTCGGCGTCGCTTGACCGCGTTCAGAGCTCGATCCGGGCCTTGTCCGACGAGCCATCGAGAGGGTCGAATTAATGTCAGACGGCGAGGCATTTGGCAACCTTAAGCTGATCATAGCTACTCCCGCCGTTCACCCTTCCTTGTGTTATATTATGTATTAATAACTCCTCGTATAATATTATATATTAACTCCCACTCGTAGTACCCGCGCAGTGTGGGGTACGCGCGGCCGCTTGACCGCGTCGCGAGCTCGATCCGGGCCATTCCCGACGAGCCATCGAGAGGGTCGAATTAATGTCAGACGGCGAGGCATTTAAGTTGATCATAGCTACTCCCGCCGTTCACCCTTCCTTGTGTTATATTATGTATTAATATCCTCGTATAATATTATATATTAACTCCCACTCGTAGTACCCGCGCAGTGTGGGGTACGCGCGGCCGCTTGACCGCGTCGCGAGCTCGATCCGGGCCATTCCCGACGAGCCATCGAGAGGGTCGAATTAATGTCAGACGGCGAGGCATTTGGCAACCTTAAGCTGATCATAGCTACTCCCGCCGTTCACCCTTCCTTGTGTTATATTATGTATTAATAACTCCTCGTATAATATTATATATTAACTCCCACTCGTAGTACCCGCGCAGTGTGGGGTACGCGCGGCCGCTTGACCGCGTCGCGAGCTCGATCCGGGCCATTCCCGACGAGCCATCGAGAGGGTCGAATTAATGTCAGACGGCGAGGCATTCGGCAACCTTAGGCCGATCTTAGCTACTCCCGCCGTTCACCCTTCTCATTAATAACCTTATATTGATTAATTAATTTATTCAATTAATAATATTATCTATTGTAAATAATCCATCACTCCGACTCTCTGTTATCTCTCACATGAATAAACAATCACTCGTACTCCCCGACGAATGTCAGACGGCGAGGCATTAAGCCGTTCATAGCTACTCCCGCCGTTCACCCCTCCTTATATAATATTTTATATATATATATATATATATATATATATATATATATATATATATATATATATATATATATATATATATATATATATATATATATACATTATCTAAACGAACAAACACTCCGACTCGTAGTACTCGCGCAGCGTAGGGTACTCGCGATTGCCGCGCGTCGGCGTCGCTTGACCGCGTTCAGAGCTCGATCCGGGCCTTGTCCGACGAGCCATCGAGAGGGTCGAATTAATGTCAGACGGCGAGGCATTTGGCAACCTTAAGCTGATCATAGCTACTCCCGCCGTTCACCCTTCCTTGTGTTATATTATGTATTAATATCCTCGTATAATATTATATATTAACTCCCACTCGTAGTACCCGCGCAGTGTGGGGTACGCGCGGCCGCTTGACCGCGTCGCGAGCTCGATCCGGGCCATTCCCGACGAGCCATCGAGAGGGTCGAATTAATGTCAGACGGCGAGGCATTTGGCAACCTTAAGCTGATCATAGCTACTCCCGCCGTTCACCCTTCCTTGTGTTATATTATGTATTAATAACTCCTCGTATAATATTATATATTAACTCCCACTCGTAGTACCCGCGCAGTGTGGGGTACGCGCGGCCGCTTGACCGCGTCGCGAGCTCGATCCGGGCCATTCCCGACGAGCCATCGAGAGGGTCGAATTAATGTCAGACGGCGAGGCATTCGGCAACCTTAGGCCGATCTTAGCTACTCCCGCCGTTCACCCTTCTCATTAATAACCTTATATTGATTAATTAATTTATTCAATTAATAATATTATCTATTGTAAATAATCCATCACTCCGACTCTCTGTTATCTCTCACATGAATAAACAATCACTCGTACTCCCCGACGAATGTCAGACGGCGAGGCATTAAGCCGTTCATAGCTACTCCCGCCGTTCACCCCTCCTTATATAATATTTTATATATATATATATATATATATATATATATATATATATATATATATATATATATATATATATATATATATATATATATATATATATATATATATATATATATATATATATACATTATCTAAACGAACAAACACTCCGACTCGTAGTACTCGCGCAGCGTAGGGTACTCGCGATTGCCGCGCGTCGGCGTCGCTTGACCGCGTTCAGAGCTCGATCCGGGCCTTGTCCGACGAGCCATCGAGAGGGTCGAATTAATGTCAGACGGCGAGGCATTTGGCAACCTTAAGCTGATCATAGCTACTCCCGCCGTTCACCCTTCCTTGTGTTATATTATGTATTAATAACTCCTCGTATAATATTATATATTAACTCCCACTCGTAGTACCCGCGCAGTGTGGGGTACGCGCGGCCGCTTGACCGCGTCGCGAGCTCGATCCGGGCCATTCCCGACGAGCCATCGAGAGGGTCGAATTAATGTCAGACGGCGAGGCATTTGGCAACCTTAAGCTGATCATAGCTACTCCCGCCGTTCACCCTTCCTTGTGTTATATTATATATTAATAACTCCTCGTATAATATTATATATTAACTCCCACTCGTAGTACCCGCGCAGTGTGGGGTACGCGCGGCCGCTTGACCGCGTCGCGAGCTCGATCCGGGCCATTCCCGACGAGCCATCGAGAGGGTCGAATTAATGTCAGACGGCGAGGCATTTGGCAACCTTAAGCTGATCATAGCTACTCCCGCCGTTCACCCTTCCTTGTGTTATATTATGTATTAATATCCTCGTATAATATTATATATTAACTCCCACTCGTAGTACCCGCGCAGTGTGGGGTACGCGCGGCCGCTTGACCGCGTCGCGAGCTCGATCCGGGCCATTCCCGACGAGCCATCGAGAGGGTCGAATTAATGTCAGACGGCGAGGCATTTGGCAACCTTAAGCTGATCATAGCTACTCCCGCCGTTCACCCTTCCTTGTGTTATATTATGTATTAATAACTCCTCGTATAATATTATATATTAACTCCCACTCGTAGTACCCGCGCAGTGTGGGGTACGCGCGGCCGCTTGACCGCGTCGCGAGCTCGATCCGGGCCATTCCCGACGAGCCATCGAGAGGGTCGAATTAATGTCAGACGGCGAGGCATTTGGCAACCTTAAGCTGATCATAGCTACTCCCGCCGTTCACCCTTCCTTGTGTTATATTATGTATTAATAACTCCTCGTATAATATTATATATTAACTCCCACTCGTAGTACCCGCGCAGTGTGGGGTACGCGCGGCCGCTTGACCGCGTCGCGAGCTCGATCCGGGCCATTCCCGACGAGCCATCGAGAGGGTCGAATTAATGTCAGACGGCGAGGCATTCGGCAACCTTAGGCCGATCTTAGCTACTCCCGCCGTTCACCCTTCTCATTAATAACCTTATATTGATTAATTGATTTATTCAATTAATAATATTATCTATTGTAAATAATCCATCACTCCGACTCTCTGTTATCTCTCACATGAATAAACAATCACTCGTACTCCCCGACGAATGTCAGACGGCGAGGCATTAAGCCGTTCATAGCTACTCCCGCCGTTCACCCCTCCTTATATAATATTTATATATATATATATATATATATATATATATATATATATATATATATATATATATATATATATATATATATATATATATATATATATATATATATATATACATTATCTAAACGAACAAACACTCCGACTCGTAGTACTCGCGCAGCGTAGGGTACTCGCGATTGCCGCGCGTCGGCGTCGCTTGACCGCGTTCAGAGCTCGATCCGGGCCTTGTCCGACGAGCCATCGAGAGGGTCGAATTAATGTCAGACGGCGAGGCATTTGGCAACCTTAAGCTGATCATAGCTACTCCCGCCGTTCACCCTTCCTTGTGTTATATTATGTATTAATAACTCCTCGTATAATATTATATATTAACTCCCACTCGTAGTACCCGCGCAGTGTGGGGTACGCGCGGCCGCTTGACCGCGTCGCGAGCTCGATCCGGGCCATTCCCGACGAGCCATCGAGAGGGTCGAATTAATGTCAGACGGCGAGGCATTTGGCAACCTTAAGCTGATCATAGCTACTCCCGCCGTTCACCCTTCCTTGTGTTATATTATGTATTAATAACTCCTCGTATAATATTATATATTAACTCCCACTCGTAGTACCCGCGCAGTGTGGGGTACGCGCGGCCGCTTGACCGCGTCGCGAGCTCGATCCGGGCCATTCCCGACGAGCCATCGAGAGGGTCGAATTAATGTCAGACGGCGAGGCATTCGGCAACCTTAGGCCGATCTTAGCTACTCCCGCCGTTCACCCTTCTCATTAATAACCTTATATTGATTAATTGATTTATTCAATTAATAATATTATCTATTGTAAATAATCCATCACTCCGACTCTCTGTTATCTCTCACATGAATAAACAATCACTCGTACTCCCCGACGAATGTCAGACGGCGAGGCATTAAGCCGTTCATAGCTACTCCCGCCGTTCACCCTTCCTTGTGTTATATTATGTATTAATAACTCCTCGTATAATATTATATATTAACTCCCACTCGTAGTACCCGCGCAGTGTGGGGTACGCGCGGCCGCTTGACCGCGTCGAGAGCTCGATCCGGGCCATTCCCGACGAGCCATCGAGAGGGTCGAATTAATGTCAGACGGCGAGGCATTCGGCAACCTTAGGCCGATCTTAGCTACTCCCGCCGTTCACCCTTCTCATTAATAACCTTATATTGATTAATTAATTTATTCAATTAATAATATTATCTATTGTAAATAATCCATCACTCCGACTCTCTGTTATCTCTCACATGAATAAACAATCACTCGTACTCCCCGACGAATGTCAGACGGCGAGGCATTAAGCCGTTCATAGCTACTCCCGCCGTTCACCCCTCCTTATATAATATTTATATATATATATATATATATATATATATATATATATATATATATATATATATATATATATATATATATATATATATATATATACATTATCTAAACGAACAAACACTCCGACTCGTAGTACTCGCGCAGCGTAGGGTACTCGCGATTGCCGCGCGTCGGCGTCGCTTGACCGCGTTCAGAGCTCGATCCGGGCCTTGTCCGACGAGCCATCGAGAGGGTCGAATTAATGTCAGACGGCGAGGCATTTGGCAACCTTAAGCTGATCATAGCTACTCCCGCCGTTCACCCTTCCTTGTGTTATATTATGTATTAATATCCTCGTATAATATTATATATTAACTCCCACTCGTAGTACCCGCGCAGTGTGGGGTACGCGCGGCCGCTTGACCGCGTCGCGAGCTCGATCCGGGCCATTCCCGACGAGCCATCGAGAGGGTCGAATTAATGTCAGACGGCGAGGCATTTGGCAACCTTAAGCTGATCATAGCTACTCCCGCCGTTCACCCTTCCTTGTGTTATATTATGTATTAATAACTCCTCGTATAATATTATATATTAACTCCCACTCGTAGTACCCGCGCAGTGTGGGGTACGCGCGGCCGCTTGACCGCGTCGCGAGCTCGATCCGGGCCATTCCCGACGAGCCATCGAGAGGGTCGAATTAATGTCAGACGGCGAGGCATTCGGCAACCTTAGGCCGATCTTAGCTACTCCCGCCGTTCACCCTTCTCATTAATAACCTTATATTGATTAATTAATTTATTCAATTAATAATATTATCTATTGTAAATAATCCATCACTCCGACTCTCTGTTATCTCTCACATGAATAAACAATCACTCGTACTCCCCGACGAATGTCAGACGGCGAGGCATTAAGCCGTTCATAGCTACTCCCGCCGTTCACCCCTCCTTATATAATATTTTATATATATATATATATATATATATATATATATATATATATATATATATATATATATATATATATATATATATATATATATATATATATATATATATATATATATATATATATATATATATATATATATACATTATCTAAACGAACAAACACTCCGACTCGTAGTACTCGCGCAGCGTAGGGTACTCGCGATTGCCGCGCGTCGGCGTCGCTTGACCGCGTTCAGAGCTCGATCCGGGCCTTGTCCGACGAGCCATCGAGAGGGTCGAATTAATGTCAGACGGCGAGGCATTTGGCAACCTTAAGCTGATCATAGCTACTCCCGCCGTTCACCCTTCCTTGTGTTATATTATGTATTAATAACTCCTCGTATAATATTATATATTAACTCCCACTCGTAGTACCCGCGCAGTGTGGGGTACGCGCGGCCGCTTGACCGCGTCGCGAGCTCGATCCGGGCCATTCCCGACGAGCCATCGAGAGGGTCGAATTAATGTCAGACGGCGAGGCATTTGGCAACCTTAAGCTGATCATAGCTACTCCCGCCGTTCACCCTTCCTTGTGTTATATTATATATTAATAACTCCTCGTATAATATTATATATTAACTCCCACTCGTAGTACCCGCGCAGTGTGGGGTACGCGCGGCCGCTTGACCGCGTCGCGAGCTCGATCCGGGCCATTCCCGACGAGCCATCGAGAGGGTCGAATTAATGTCAGACGGCGAGGCATTTGGCAACCTTAAGCTGATCATAGCTACTCCCGCCGTTCACCCTTCCTTGTGTTATATTATGTATTAATATCCTCGTATAATATTATATATTAACTCCCACTCGTAGTACCCGCGCAGTGTGGGGTACGCGCGGCCGCTTGACCGCGTCGCGAGCTCGATCCGGGCCATTCCCGACGAGCCATCGAGAGGGTCGAATTAATGTCAGACGGCGAGGCATTTGGCAACCTTAAGCTGATCATAGCTACTCCCGCCGTTCACCCTTCCTTGTGTTATATTATGTATTAATAACTCCTCGTATAATATTATATATTAACTCCCACTCGTAGTACCCGCGCAGTGTGGGGTACGCGCGGCCGCTTGACCGCGTCGCGAGCTCGATCCGGGCCATTCCCGACGAGCCATCGAGAGGGTCGAATTAATGTCAGACGGCGAGGCATTTGGCAACCTTAAGCTGATCATAGCTACTCCCGCCGTTCACCCTTCCTTGTGTTATATTATGTATTAATAACTCCTCGTATAATATTATATATTAACTCCCACTCGTAGTACCCGCGCAGTGTGGGGTACGCGCGGCCGCTTGACCGCGTCGCGAGCTCGATCCGGGCCATTCCCGACGAGCCATCGAGAGGGTCGAATTAATGTCAGACGGCGAGGCATTCGGCAACCTTAGGCCGATCTTAGCTACTCCCGCCGTTCACCCTTCTCATTAATAACCTTATATTGATTAATTGATTTATTCAATTAATAATATTATCTATTGTAAATAATCCATCACTCCGACTCTCTGTTATCTCTCACATGAATAAACAATCACTCGTACTCCCCGACGAATGTCAGACGGCGAGGCATTAAGCCGTTCATAGCTACTCCCGCCGTTCACCCCTCCTTATATAATATTTTATATATATATATATATATATATATATATATATATATATATATATATATATATATATATATATATATATATATATATATATATATATATATATATATATATATATACATTATCTAAACGAACAAACACTCCGACTCGTAGTACTCGCGCAGCGTAGGGTACTCGCGATTGCCGCGCGTCGGCGTCGCTTGACCGCGTTCAGAGCTCGATCCGGGCCTTGTCCGACGAGCCATCGAGAGGGTCGAATTAATGTCAGACGGCGAGGCATTTGGCAACCTTAAGCTGATCATAGCTACTCCCGCCGTTCACCCTTCCTTGTGTTATATTATGTATTAATAACTCCTCGTATAATATTATATATTAACTCCCACTCGTAGCACCCGCGCAGTGTGGGGTACGCGCGGCCGCTTGACCGCGTCGCGAGCTCGATCCGGGCCATTCCCGACGAGCCATCGAGAGGGTCGAATTAATGTCAGACGGCGAGGCATTCGGCAACCTTAGGCCGATCTTAGCTACTCCCGCCGTTCACCCTTCTCATTAATAACCTTATATTGATTAATTGATTTATTCAATTAATAATATTATCTATTGTAAATAATCCATCACTCCGACTCTCTGTTATCTCTCACATGAATAAACAATCACTCGTACTCCCCGACGAATGTCAGACGGCGAGGCATTAAGCCGTTCATAGC